>NC_138300.1:89377500-89572500 GCF_965601325.2 Salmo salar | reverse complement strand
ATGGAGGAGTTGGCTTGTCAGTCTGCTGCTGTTTGCCGTCAGGTCATAGAGAAACGAGGATGGAGGAGTTGGCTTGTCAGTCTGCTGCTGTTTGCCGTCAGGTCATAGAGAAACGAGGATGGAGGAGTTGGCTTGTCAGTCTGCTGCTGTTTGCCGTCAGGTCATAGAGAAACGAGGATGGAGGAGTTGGCTTGTCAGTCTGCTGCTGTTTGCCGTCAGGTCATAGAGAAACGAGGATGGAGGAGTTGGCTTGTCAGTCTGCTGCTGTTTGCCGTCAGGTCATAGAGAAACGAGGATGGAGGAGTTGGCTTGTCAGTCTGCTGCTGTTTGCCGTCAGGTCATAGAGAAACGAGGATGGAGGAGTTGGCTTGTCAGTCTGCTGCTGTTTGCCGTCAGGTCATAGAGAAACGAGGATGGAGGAGTTGGCTTGTCAGTCTGCTGCTGTTTGCCGTCAGGTCATAGAGAAACGAGGATGAAGTTGAATCTTAGACACCACTTACTCTGTTCCTCCTCAGGTGCAATGCTCATTGACAACCAGCTAGCAGATAATCCTGCCTCAGCATCACAAACTTTAGAGAGGGTCCCTTGTCAGACCCTGGCAGTAGATTGGGTTGTGTGTTTGTGAATGTACGTGTGTGTCACACATGGTGCATCAATCTGATGTTTATTATCAATAAAGATCTGTTTAATACAGCCAATAACCTAAAAGCTGTAGCTTTAAACTGCCCTCTAAAACTCATTACCAAGCTCATTGACTTGGTGACTTCCATCACCACCTATATATACTCCACAGTTGCAGAGCCACTGGGGATGCTAAACACCCTTTTGGCCACTCTTGCAAGTCTGGCCTAAAGGTAGTCCTAAAGGTTTTTAGGGTTTGTCTTTTAAGTGTTTAGACCGCAGCCACTGACTTGTTTTCTGATCCACGCCCCTACTTTTTTTAAGGTATCTGTGACCAACAGATGCATATCTGTATTCCCAGTCACGTGAAATCCATAGATTAGGGCCTAATGAATGAATTTAATTAACTGATTTCCTTATATGAACTCTAACTCAGTAAAATCTTTGAAATTGTGCATGTTTATATTTTTGTTCAGTGTAGTCGTGAAATACTCTACTAATCAAAGCTCTAAAAGTAGTGTGCAAAACAACAGACTTTTCATGGGCTGGAGAGAGAGAGAGAGACAGGACTGTGGCTGCTGCAGGGCAGAGTGTTCCAGAAGTTTACTCATACAAGACTGACGGCAAAGTTAATTCCCTAGCTGCTGCTCCAGGCTGAAGTGCATTGTGGGATTGTATTGAATTTAACAGTGCCTTAGAAAAGAATGTTTTTTCAATAGGCATCCTCTCAACACACATTCTGCAGCATTGTCGCAGTAATATCTTCACATTATTTTGAATGTTGCATTTTGTGGGCATCACACACATATCCTTATAGTTTTCAGACATGTCCTACCGTGGCGAATGCATGCACAACTTTACCTGCCTACATATCCACATCGCTCCAGGCCAACTGACGTTTTTTCTCCACGATGAGTCTGGATTTGCCTCCCTCCCATATGATTTCTAGAATGTAAACACATTCTGACTGTTCCGATTGGCCCCAGAAACTGATGGGTTGGGCCAGAGCCGGCTTACATGATGACGTTATCAACTTTGATACTCTGATTGGTTAGATTTGTTGGAGACCATCCAATCGCTGATGAATTTGTTTTGTACGGCGCCCCTCATTTTGAAGTCACACAACGACTTTAGGGTGTCAGTTTCAGACTGAATGTAGCGATCGCTAGAGCAGCGGGAATAAATTCAGGGTGAGTCGTCAGGCAAGGCAACAACTGACCAGTGTCACAGAGGTTTAGTCAGAACAGCGTTAGCACAGAGGTTTAGTCAGAACAGCGTTAGCACAGAGGTTTAGTCAGAACAGCGTTAGCACAGAGGTTTAGTCAGAACAGCGTTGCACAGAGGTTTAGTCAGAACAGCGTTAGCACAGAGGTTTAGTCAGAACAGCGTTAGCACAGAGGTTTAGTCAGAACAGCGTTGCACAGAGGTTTAGTCAGAACAGCGTTAGCACAGAGGTTTAGTCAGAACAGCGTTGCACAGAGGTTTAGTCAGAACAGCGTTGCACAGAGGTTTAGTCAGAACAGCGTTAGCACAGAGGTTTAGTCAGAACAGCGTTAGCACAGAGGTTTAGTCAGAACAGCGTTGCACAGAGGTTTAGTCAGAACAGCGTTAGCACAGAGGTTTAGTCAGAACAGCGTTAGCACAGAGGTTTAGTCAGAACAGCGTTGCACAGAGGTTTAGTCAGAACAGCGTTGCACAGAGGTTTAGTCAGAACAGCGTTAGCACAGAGGTTTAGTCAGAACAGCGTTGCACAGAGGTTTAGTCAGAACAGCGTTAGCACTGAGGTTAAGTCTCTGCTGTATAAGAGATTTTCTCCAGTTGTTTCCAACTTTGGTCATGCTCCAGTCCGTCCAGCTCCCTGTGTGCGTGTCAGTCCCAGACAGGATGTGTGTCCTCTGTGTAGGAGTGGGAGAGATGGTCCCCATGTTGCGTGTGTCAGCGCCCTCACTGACCCCCTCTCAGCCTGCAGCCTCAATAATGCCTCCCTCCCTCATTCATTGTAGGGAAGGCAGTGGAGAAAAGAGGGGCCCCAGGGAGAAAGGAGATTAGAGGACAAAGTGGGCAGAGTGTCTGGGTCCCTCCCCACCTCCTCCACATTAAACTGGATTCATCCAACACGCCCTCAGAAGCTTGATTTAATTTGTTCCTCCCTTTTTAATATGCTCATAAATTGAGTCTGCTGCAGCTGAGCTCTTATTGCTGATTGTATATTTATGTGTGTCTGTATGTGTGCAAGTATGAACGTGTGTGTGTGTGTGTGTGTGTGTGTGTGTGTGTGTGTGTGTGTGTGTGTGTGTGTGTGTCGTGCGTGCGTGCGTGCGTGCGTGCGTGCGTGCGTGTGTGTGTGTGTTTGCGTGCGTGTGTGTGTGTGTGTGTATATATCTGATGTGTGTATGTAAATTGTTCTTTATTGTGGGGTGTGTGTTTTATCTCTCTGTGCATTGTGTCGTCCCCCCCCCCCTCCAGGTGTATGACACGCCCCCAATGGCGGTGAAAGGCCCCCCCAGTGGTCAAGACATCTATGACACGCCCCCCAGTGTGGACAAGAGCCAACTGCTCTCTCAGCAAACGGTGAGGCTGTAGTTACTGCACCGCTAACACATCCTCTCTGTCTGTTGTTGTAGTAGAGGAGGGACACAGGGGGATACTCATCAATCCCAGTGGGCTTTACCATCTGTACTTGATAGGTGGTGTCTTAAAGTAACCACCCCTTCTCCTTATCAGAATGTGTGTTTGATGTCATTATGATGTCCTATGGCAGTGAGGGTAAGTACAGTGTGTGTGTTTGACGTTGCCTCTGTCTCCCTCCCAGGTGTACGACTTCCCCCCCTCCGTCAGTAAGGATGTTCCAGACACTCCTATCAGGGAGGAGACCTATGACGTGCCCCCCCACTTTGCCAAGCTGAAGAGTCTGGAGAGCCAGAACCAGGGCTATCTGATCCCTGGGGGGCCTGAGCCCCCCATCCCTGAAGATGTGTACAATATCCCTCCCCCTCCCCTCACCGGAAAGCACCACCCAGATGCCCCCCTGGGTCAGGAGATCTACGACATCCCCGCCAGTCTGAGGAAGGGTGGACCCCATGACCCCCAGGATGTGTACGATTTCCCCCGCGAGCGGCCTGCAGGCGAGGACTCCATCTATGACATCCCCCCTCAGGTGGTGCGAGATGCGGGCGCCACAGAGGAGCTGACGGTCAGCTTCAAACGCCTGTCTGCCTCCAGTACGGGCAGCACCCGCAGCAACCTGTCCACCTCCTCTCTGGACATGGTGCCAGTCAGGGAGTTGGCGGTGCCCGGCCAGGCCGGCCCGGGGAAGCTGTTGATCCTGGATCTAGATCAGGCCATGGAGCGCCTCTCCCGCCTGCAGCAGGGGGTGGAGGGCTCCGTCTCCCTCCTCATGTCCTTCATTAGTGGGAACTGGCGCAGCCCCACCCAGATGGAGGCCAACCTGCCAGCCATCAGGCAGGCGGTGGACAGGATGAGGGTGGCTGTCAGGGACCTGCTGGAGTTTGCCAGGGGGGCTGTGGCCAATTCTGCCCAGGCCACTGACCGCACATTACAGGCCAAGCTAGGCAAGCAGGTGCAGAAGATGGAGGAGGCCTTCCAGGGCCTTGTCAAGTCCAGCCAGGCTCTGGATGCTGTGGCCTGGGCCCCTTCTGCCCTGATGACGCCCTCAGCAGGCAGCAGTGGGGATGACCTGGACCGGCTGGTCATGTGTGCCCGGGGTGTGCCTGACGACACCAAACAGCTGGCCTCCTTTCTCCATGGCAACGCCTCACTGCTCTTCAAAAGGACAAACAAGCAGCAGCAGCTTCCTCTGCCCCCCGTCCCCCACACTGCTGACCTCATGGGTCAGATGACCAACAACAACATCTCAGCCTATCAGATGGGAGACGGGAGAGCCAACATCCAGTCCCGTCCCCTGCCGTCCCCGCCCAAGCTCACAGCCGAGGAGGAGACCCGTGACCGGCCGTACGAGACCACCGAGGAGGGCTGGATGGAGGACTATGACTATGTGCATTTACAGGTAAAACCTCCTCTTATGAAACCACAGCACAGATCATCACACATTTATGTCCTCATTTATCAGTAGAGAATTAGTTTGGTGTATATTGGTACTCTGAATCAACAGCACCAGTACTTCCTCATAACGGTACGGTGGTTCGGAACAATCAGCAGCACTCTACATTAGCCCATGGATTATGTTAAGCATGTCGAGCCATGGTGTCTGTCTGTGTTCAATGATACGCCGGTGTGTGAGATGAGAGAGAGGATAGACTCCAGGTGTATCTCCATTTCCACACCACAGCCAGCAGATCAACGCCCCATACAAGGCTTCCCCATGTGGGCGACACATACTCCCATGGTGCACTGCTTCAGGTGTCATCATCAATCATCATTACTACATGTGCAGGCGTGTTTCTCTACATACCATCATACATCATCACTTTCTCTGTCCATTGCTGCTGTTGTTTTCTCACGTGCAGCAGTATTGTGGTTGCGAAAGAGGAACAGATGATGGTAAGACGATATGATATCATTGTGGGTGGCAGGTAGCCTTGCGGTAAGAGTGTTGAGCCAGTGACCAAAATGTTGCTAGTTCGAAGCCGACAAGGTGAAACATCTGTCGATGTTCCCTTGAGCAAGGCACTTAACCCTAATTCTCCAGGGTTGCAGTTGATAATGCCAGAGCCTGGCCGTGACCCCACTCTCTGAGTTGGGATATGCAAAAAAACACATTTCCAATTCACTCATACATATTAATACACACTTGTTCATGTGTGAAATAGGAAAAATATAAGCACCCACCAAATTATTATTATCTAAAACACATTTATATATTCACTGTTTCAGTGCTTTATGTGTGTGTAGCACACTAACATACAAACCCTGAATTGATGTGTCACCTACCCTCAGGGTCGTGGCAGAGCTGCTGTGTGGTCTGGTCTGATATGAGCTCATACTGCCCTCTGCTGATTAGGAGAATTATCACACGTTGAGTCAGACGGATCATTTTATATGGGTGATCCTTCCTTCAGCCAGTAGAATTCAAATTCCATCCCAGCATTGTCTGAGCGTGTTTGTGTCTGTGTGCTTGGAACAGTAAGTAAGTTTACTCTTCTTTCCGTCCTTTGGTTTCCAGGGTAAGGAGGAGTTTGAGAAGAATCAGAGGCAATTATTAGAGAAAGGGACCAGACACAACAAAACCACACTGGAACAGCAGCAGGTGAGGACCTGTGGGTCTGTCAGTGAGCGAGTGGATGTGTAAAAGGCTGTGTTTAGACAGGCAGCCCAATTCTGATATTTGTTTTACTAATTGGTCTTTTGACCAATCATATAAGGGCCCGGTTTCCCAAAAGCATCTTAAGGTTAAGTTCATCTTAGAACAATAGGATCCAATGGTTCTAACAATGATCTAACGGTTCTAACGATGTACTTAGCCTTAAGATGCTTTTGGGAAAGCCCTTATATGATTGGTCAAAAGACCAATTAGTAAAACAAATATCAGAATTGGGCTGCCTGTCTAAACACAGCCTTTGTCAGTAATAAGGGAGTGTTTGGAAGGACATTATATGTGACTGTAATGTTACATTGGTGTCTCAGAGGCTGTGGTTTCAGTCAGTTCATATGGGATGTTTACAGATCAGGCAGATATTTATTTACTCTCTGTGTTCCCATCTACTGCAGCTGAAACAGTTTGAGCGACTGGAGCAGGAAGTCAGCCGGCCAATCAACAACGATATCTCAGGCTGGACTCCGCCTCCCCACTACCCAACGGCCCAGCGGAGCAAGCTGAGCATGGGCGACCGGCAGCTGCTGCTCTTCTACTCAGAGCAGTGTGAGTCCAACGTCACCACCCTCACCAACGCCATCGACGCCTTCTACTCCTCCATCAACAACAACCAGCCGCCCAAGATCTTTGTGGCTCACAGCAAGTTTGTCATCCTCAGCGCACACAAGCTGGTGTTCATCGGGGACACGCTCTCGCGACAGGCCAAGTCCCCAGAGGTGCGGGCGCATGTGGCCCAGCACAGTAACACGCTGTGTGACAAACTCAAGGACATCGTGGTGAGCACCAAGACTGCAGCGCTGCAGTACCCGTCCCCCGGTGCAGCGCGAGACATGACGGAGAGGGTGCGGGAGCTGGCCGGCTGCACACAGCAGTTCCGCATGGCTCTGGGCCAGCTGGTGGCCATGTGAACCTCCTGTCCTGAGACACTGATATGGGGAGTCCACACTGGGACACACATCACCCACCCACCCAGTGGGCCACTGTCACAGACACATGGGCCCTTCATCCTCCTCTTGTGCTTTTCATTTAAAAAAAGGACAATTATCTGACTGGGCTGGGCCATTGGTTGTAAATTAATCATTGTAAATATTTAAGTTACTATTAGCCAGAAAAAAAGTCAAAGAAAATGAACTTCCACTACATATATATATATGTTTTTTGAGACCTTATGGAAAACATGATGTAGTTTTTAGACAATGGCCATTATTATTATTCCTATACTGTAATTATTGCTCTGCTTATTATAATTGTTATCATTATTGTTATAATGCGTTGATTAAGGATGTTTACATTTCAAACACAATGTATGTAGTACTTAATGCTGTTTTTCATCCCAGATGATCAAATATGGTGGATTTTGTAAAAGTAATGTACTTGTCAGGTGAGCTGTAGGATATGTTGACAGAAAATGAATAGCTTTCCTTGGAGCTGTCAAAGGAGGCTGGGGATCGTGTTGTGAGTGTAAGGCATTCTGGGTAGGGGCTGGGAGGGAGAGGTTTCCTTGACAGTTAATAACATTCTCAGATATACTGCTGTCATGGGACAGGATTCATTTGAGTAGTTCTACATGGTAATTAAAATGCCCCAATTAGAAGACTGTCTTATAATACCATCTCTTCCTTTGAGATAGAAGTAAGAATGAAAAGAACAAACCTGATTTGGAGGTAAAAAATCTGAGGTTAAAAGAAATATGAATTGATGTATTTTTTTCAGCATTACAACTTCCCTTGTTCTTCAAAAGCACAAAGCTTTATCCGTCTGTCTGCTGCTCCTAGAGTGCTTGTTGTATCCACCACACTCTCCCAGACTCTCTCATAGTCCTGCATGCTCTCTGTGATCTAAAAAGGGTTGGTTTGGACTCCTCTGTGGCGCCACTGTTCTAGAAGTCACTCACCTCATACAGGAATAACTCTGCTTTCCCTCCCCCTAGCACTTCCTGGACAGCACACTGCACCCTGCAGGCCAGGGAAACCCGCTAAGGGGGTAAAGGTGTGAGAAGTGCATTTGTTTCATTAGCATACACTCAACACCCTTGTAAATTGATGAGCAAATTAGGGAGTGGTTGTTTGTGAGCTACATCTCTGCATTTTACCAAATGTATGTGTACACACACACACACACACACAATATTGATGGTAATGTCTGTTTGCATAACAGTAACCATTCTTGATACTTCAAAAAACTTTGGAGCAGCTGTATCATATCCCCACTTCCAATAGCTGTACCAGAGGGATGTGAGTTAGCTTGGCCAGCGGGTGTGTTTTACTAGTTCTTGAGTCCTGGAGACATCTCCACATGAAGCAGAGGAATCTGCTAACACTCCAGTTTCCATTGTCCAGTTTTCTAAAACCTGATTGGCTGTATTCTAAGTATCAGATTACATATTGTACTATAAAGCACTGCAACATGTTGTTGTGGATATAGTTGAAACCCCTATCAAGTAAAAATAATACATTGAAAACAAAGCAGACTGGTATTTGTGGTGATGTTATTATGGTCTCAAATCTGTGTTTTAAGATTTGAAATATATATGTTAAGGACATTGCATAACTGGAAAATATATGTTTAATATATTTTCATTAAAAAATAAACGTCAAACCTACTCTCTCTTTAAGAAGCTATGTGCTGTGAGTGAAATTGCATATACTAGAAATGGTTATAGTTAATTGGAATATAATTGTACCCAAGTAACTTCAGCACTAACACCAACTCCTGAGAGATATCTGATCTCCTTGTCAAGTGTGTCTCTCCCTCCCTGGGGCTCTGTATGCTGGACCGCCATGATTATATATATATAAAGGTTTGGACATTCCAGGGTTTTTCTTTATTTGTACTATTTTCTACATTGTAGAATAATAGTGAAGACATCTAAATTATGAAATAACACATGGAATCATGTGGTAACCAAAAAAGTGTTAAAAGTGTTAAACAACAAAATATTTTATATTTGACATTCTGCAAAGTAGCCACCCTTTGCCCTGATGACAGCTTTGCACACTCTTGGCAAAGTTCATTAGTTACGAGCCTCAGAAATTGCAGCCCAAATAAATGCTTCACAGAGTTCAAGTAACAGACACATCTCAACATCAACTGTTCAGAGCAGACTGCGTGAATCAGGCCTTTATGGTCGAATTGCTGAAAAGAAACCACTACTGAAGGACACCAATAAGAAGAAGAGACTTTCTTGGGCCAAGAAACACACGCAATGGACATTAGACCGGTGGAAATCTGTCCTTTGGTCTGATGAGTCCAAATTTGAGATTTTTGATTCCAACCACCGTGTCTTTGTGAGACGCAGTGTAGGTGAACGGATGATCTCCGCATGTGTGGTTCCCACCGTGAAGCATGGAGGAGGAGGTGTGATGGTGTGGGGTGCTTTGCTGGTGACACTGCAGCGATATGCCATCCCATCTGGTTTGCGCTTAGTGGGACTATCATTTGTTTTTCAACAGGACAATGACCCAACACACCTCCAGGCTGCGTAAGGAGTATTTGACTAAGAAGAAGAGTGATGGAGTGCTGCATCAGATGACCTGGCCTCCACAATCACCCTACCTCAACCCAATTAAGATGGTTTGCGATGAATTGGACTGCAAAGTGAAGGAAAAGCAGCCAACAAGTGCTCAGCAAATGTGGGAATTTCTTCAAGACTGTTGGAAAATCATTCCAGGTGAAGCTGGTTGAGAGAATGCCAAGAGTGTGCAAAGCTGTCATTACATTTTACATTACATTTTTTACATTTTAGTCATTTAGCAGACGCTCTTATCCAGAGCGACTTACATTAGTGAATACATACATTTCATTTTAATTTCATGCATTTTCATTTTCATTTTTTTTGTACTGGCCCCCTGTGGGAATCGAACCCACAACCCTGGTGTTGCACACATAATGCTTCCCTGTAGCTCAGTTGGTAGAGCATGGTGTTTGCAACGCCAGCATGGTGTGTGCAACGCCAGGGTTGTGGGTTCGATTCCCATGGGAGGCCAGTACAAAAAAAAAAAATGCATGAAATGTATGCATTCACTACTGTAAGTTGCTCTGGATAAGAGCGTGTGGTAAATGACTAAAATGTACCGCTGGTGTTGCAATCACCATGCTCTACCAACTGAGCCACAGGGAAGCCAACTGAATCAAGGAAAAGGTTGGCTACTTTGAAGAATCTAAACTATAGAATATATTTTGATTTGTTTAACCCTTTTTTTGGTTACTACATGATTCCATATGTGTTATTTCATACTTTTGATGTTTTCACTATTATTCGACAATGTAGAAAATAGTCAAATAAAGAAAAACAATTGAATGAGTAGGTGTGTCCAAACTTTTGACTGGTACTGTACAGTCGTGGCCAAAAGTTTTGAGAATGACACAAATATTAATTTTCAGTCTGCTGCCTCAGTTTGTATGATGTCAATTTGCATATACTCCAGAATGTTATGAAGAGTGATCAGATGAATTGCAACTAATTGCAAAGTCCCTCTTTGCCATGCAAATGAACTGAATCTCAAAAAAACATAATGTCAGTGATTCTCTTGTTAACACAGGTGTGAGTGTTGACGAGGACAAGGCTGGAGATCACTCTGTCATGCTGATTGAGTTCGAATAACAGACTGGAAGCTTCAAAGGAGGGTGGTGCTTGGAATCATTGTTCTTCCTCTGTCAACCATGGTTACCTGCAAGGAAACACATGCCGTCATCATTGCTTTGCACAAAAAGGGCTTCACAGGCAAGGATATTGCTGCCAGTAAGATTGCACCTAAATCAACCATTTATCGGATCATCAAGAACTTCAAGGAGAGTGGTTCAATTGTTGTGAAGAAGGCTTCAGGGCACCAAAGAAAGTCCAGCAAGCGCCAGGACCATCTCCTAAAGTTGATTCAGCTGCGGGATCGGGGCACCACCAGTACAGAGCTTGCTCAGGAATGGCAGCAGGCAGGTGTGAGTGCATCTGCACGCACAGTGAGGCGAAGACTTTTGGAGGATGGCCTGGTGTCAAGAAGGGCAGCAAAGAAGCCACTTCTCTTCAGGAAAAACATCAGGGACGGACTGATATTCTGCAAAAGGTACAGGGATCGGCCGGCTGAGGACTGGGGTAAAGTCATTTTCTCTGATGAATCCCCTTTCCAATTGTATCCGGAAAAAAGCTTGTCCGGAGAAGACAAGGTGAGCGCTACCATCAGTCCTGTGTCATGCCAACAGTAAAGCATCCTGAGACCATTCATGTGTGGGGTTGCTTCTCAGCCAAGGGAGTGGGCTCACTCACAATTTAGCCTAAGAACACGGCAATGAATAAAGAATGGAACCAACACATCCTCCAAGAGCAACTTCTCCCAACCATCCAGGAACAGTTTGGTGATGAACAATGCCTTTTCCGGCATGATGGAGCACCTTGCATAACTAAGTGGCTCGGGGAACAAAACATCGATATTTTGGGTCCATGGCCAGGAAACTCCCCAGACCTTAATCCCATTGAGAACTTGTGGTCAATCCTCAAGAGGCGGGTGGACAAACAAAAACCCACAAATTCTGACAAACTCCAAGCATTAATTATGCAAGAATGGGCTGCCATCAGTCACTTCATATAATTGTCAATAAAAGCCTTGACACTTATGAAATGCTTGTAATTATACTTCAGTATTTCATAGTAACATCTGACAAAAAAATCTAAAGACACTGAAGCAGCAAACTTTGTGGAAATTAATATTTGTGTCATTCTCAAAACTTTTGGCCACGACTGTATACATATTTTTTTGTATTTATCCCCTTTTTCTCCCCAATTTCATAATATCCAATTGTGATTCCAAAGTCAGCCTGCAAGCGCCCGGAATGCCACAAGGAGTCGCTAGAGCACAATGAGCCAAGTAAAGACCCTCCGGCCAAACCCTCCCCTAACCCGGGCTACACTGGGCCAATTGTGCGCCGCACTATGGGATTCCCGGTCAAGGTTGGTTGGGACACAGCCTGGGATCAAATCCTGGGTCTGTAGTGACGCTTAAGTGCCTTAGACCGCTGCATCACTCAGGAGGCCCCGGGCCGCAGTGATTCTAGCTCCGTTTATACCTGGTTCTAACATGCGTCCTTTGTCATGATCTTGTTCACATTCTGATTGTGTCCACATTTTTAGACAGGTGTAGATGATTAAAAGACTCATTGTGATCTGATTGTGATCAGGTCTTCCTGACCACCTCCTGAGGTAGTCAGACACGCATTGTGACTGGATATCTTACAAATGTAGATGGACATGGAGAGTGAAACCATTTAAACCATCATTATCCCACCCTCTAAAATCATTGACAGGGGGCACCATTGACTTATGGCATCAATATGTCTTAAAATAAATAAATAAATGAAAGAATATGTGTCAAATAATTTGCATACAGGGAAGGACCTGGAAATCTGGTCATAGTACGGACACAGTGGATGGATATGAGACACATATTTCTGAAAATGTGGGCACAATCAGAATGTGGACAAGATTAGGACAAAGGGTGCATGTTAGCGGCAGGTATAAATGAGGCTTCTGGGACATTACAGAAACGAAATTGTTAATATCTTAATGTAGAACTAAGGCCTACATTCAATCAGATCCAGCGTGATCGTGATGTATTTTATTATGTTGTGCTTAAACTTCATACAATCTCGTTCCGCTACTGGACGGAGAGTATAGGATAGGGTTTAACAACTCAAGAAAAGGTGGAGGAGAGCCTAGTCTCTCGTCAGAGATCACATTTATTTTGGGAGATGGCAAAATATGACCTTTTCATTCGACAGAATAAACATATTGTTTTAGTTGATAATAAAACATTACGTTCAATTACTTTTTACTCAACTTGTTTCTATAACTTTCTAGCAAGTTAGGGTATAGAGCAGCTAGCTAGCTAAAAGCTAGGCTATACTGTATCTAGCGACGTGCACCAAATAATTATAATAAAAAACAAATGTCATTAACATCACAATAAAATAAAATGGGAGACAATGGTCAAAGTATAATTGTCTTAACAGCCAAAGTGTATTATTTTTAACATACAATGAAAATAGTTCTCACTTATAGTGCAAGAACCGCTGCTCTAATGGAACTGAATCTCTGCTACTCACATAAGGATCATAACTCATGCTTATGGCTTGACGTAGATACAGTCCAGCTCTTTACGCTTAAAAAAATGTCTTAGGGATATGATGAGTCTATACCAGAGGTATTCAACCGGGAGTCTGGGGTCCCTAGTGGGATTTATCGCTAGCAACAAGAGAATACATACCTACGGTAGAAAATAGAAAATTACACTCATTGGAATAACATAGGCTTTGAAAAAGCACTGGTGAACAGGCTACCAGTGCAGCAAGTGTTGCTGGCTGCTGGTAAGCTTTCTTGACTTGGACATACAGTTGAAGTTTGAAGTTTACATACACTTATGTTGGAGTCATTAAAACTCATTTTTCAACCACTCCACATATTTCTTGTTAACCAACTATAGTTTTGGCAAGTCGGTTAGGACATCTACTTTGTGCACGACACAAGTCATTTTTCCAACAATTGTTTACGGACAGATTATTTCACTTATAATTCACTGTATCACAATTCCAGTGGGTCAGAAGTTTACATACACTAAGTTGACTGTGCTTTTAAACAGCTTGAAAAATTCCAGAAAATTATGTCATGGCTTTAGAAGCTTCTGATAGGCTAATTGACATAATTTGAGTCAATTGGAGGTGTACCTGTGGATGTATTTCAAGGCCTACCTTCAAACTCAGTGCCTCTTCACTTGACATCATGGGAAAATCAAAAGAAATCAGGCAATCAGAATTATAGACCTCCACAAGTCTGGTTCATCCTTGGGAGCAATTTCCAAATGCCTGAAGGTACCACGTTCATCTGTACAAGCAATAGTACGCAAGTATAAACACCATGGGACCACGCAGCCGTCATACCGCTCAGGAAGGAGATGCATTCTGTCTCCTAGAGATGAACGTACTTTGGTGCGAAAAGTGCAAATCAATCCCAGAACAACAGCAAAGGACCTTGTGAAGATGCTGGAGGAACCAGGTACAAAAGTATCTATATCCACAGTAAAACGAATCCTATATCGACATAACCTGAAGACCGCTCAGCAAGGAAGAAGCCACTGCTCCAAATCCGCCGTAAAAAAGCCAGACTACGGTTTGCAACTGCACATGGGGACAAAGATCATCGTTTTTGGAGAAATGTCCTCTGGTCTGATGAAACAAAAATAGAACTGTTTGGCCATAATGACCCTCATTATGTTTGGAGGAAAAAGGGGGAGGCTTGCAAGCCGAAGGACACCATCCCAACCATGAAGCACGGGGGGTGGCAGCATCATGTTGTGGGGGTGCTTTGCTGCAGGAGGGACTGGTGCACTTTACAAAATAGATGGCATCTATTTTGGAGGAAGGAAAATGATGTGGAAATATTGAAGCAACATCTCAAGACATCAGTCAGGAAGTTAAAGGTTGGTCTCAAATGGGTCTTCAAAATGGACAATGACCCCAAGCATACTTCCAAAGTTGTGGCAAAATGGCTTATGGACAATAAAGTCAAGGTATTGGAGTGGCCATCACAAAGCCCTGACCTCAATCCTATAGAAAATGTGTGGGCAGAACTGAAAAAGTGTGTGCGAGCAAGGAGGCCTACAAACCTAAATCAGTTACAGTGTGAATTTAAGTATGCTCGCTCTAATTCTCTTTCTTTCTTTCTTTCTCTCGGAGGGCCTGAGCCCTAGGACCATGCCTCAGGACTACCTGGCATGATGACTCCTTGCTGTCCCCAGTCCACCTGGCTGTGCCACTGCTCCAGTTTCAACTGTTCTGCCTGCGGCTATGGAACCCTGACCTGTTCACCGGACATGCTACCTGTCCCAGACCTGCTGTTTTCAACTCTCTAGAGACAGCAGGAGCGGTAGAGATACTCTCAATGATCGGCTATGAAAAGCCAACTGACATTTACTCCTGAGGTGCTGACCTGTTGCACCCTCTACAACTACTGTGATTATTATTACTTGACCATGCTGGTCATTTATGAACATTTGAACATCTTGGCCATGTTCTGTTATAATCTCCACCCGGCACAGCCAGAAGAGGACTGGCCACCCCTCATAGCCTGGTTCCTCTCTAGGTTTCTTCCTAGGTTTTGGCCTTTCTAGGGAGTTTTTCCTAGCCACCGTGCTTCTACACCTGCATTGCTTGCTGTTTGGGGTTTTAGGCTGGGTTTCTGTACAGCACTTTGAGATATCAGCTGATGTAAGAAGGGCTATATAAATAAATTTGATTTGATTTGAGTTACACCAGCTCTGTCACGAGGAATGGGCCAAAATTCACCCAACTTATTGAGGGAAGCTTGTGGAAGGCTACCCAAAACGTTTGATCCAAGTTAAACAATTTAAAGGCAATGCTACCAAATACTAATTGAGTGTATGTAAACTTCTGACCCACTGGGAATGTGATGAAAGAAATAAAAGCTGAAATAAATAATTCTCTATACTATTATTCTGACATTTCACATTCTTAAAATAAAGTGGTGACCCTAACTGACCTAAAACAGGGGATTTTTACTCGGATTAAATGTCAGGAATTGTGAAAAACTGAGTTTAAATGTATTTGGCTAAGGTGGATGTAAACTTCCGACTTCAACTGTATGTTTGGAGTTACCTTTCTAGCTAATAGGCTATGTTAGAGTTTACACCTCTTACAATTATAATGTGGGGAGGTCAAAATAATGAAAAACGATCAACCAAATGTATTCATGTTAAAATGTTGATTACGTCTCCTTGCCATTATCATTCACCTGATGATAAGACAAGATGTGGAAACATGTTTTCGCTAACGTATGATTGGGGTCCCTGGTTCACCAGTTTGTCTGGGAGGGGGTCCCAGGGAAAGAAAAGGCCTCTGGTCTATACCAGTGCAGCAATATTAAGCATGAATCCTATTATGAAGACACTTGATGGCAATGTTTACTTGTGTTTTATCTTCATGTGGCCTTATGAATTTCAGCAATGATTGCAAGGTCAGTCTATTACTACACAGCGGTGACCCTGCCTGATTATTCCTAACACACTGACTTTGTCAATGTTACTGTATTTGAGGGATTATGGAGTATAGCCACAGCTAGTGTAAAAGAAGTTGGGCATAATTTCACACACACACACACACACACACACACACACACACACACACACACACACACACACACACACACACACACACACACACACACACACACACACACACACACACACACACACACACACGCACACTTTGTATGCAAATGAAACATCAGATAAAACAAAGGCCATACCACAAAAGGCAAATGTATAACAAACAAATAGCTGTTTACTTCTTCTACATGTACACTACATCAAGCCACCACAGGCAATGATTTATTAGCAATTCCTTTCACCATAAAATACATCAAATACATCAATGCAGCAACATTGTTCAGTGATAATTACATTCATCATTAATTAAAACATAAAACAACGATGTTATCAGGATTGTTTCTCTACACAGTTAGAAACAACAGATGATACACTATTACAATATGCACTTTATTCAAAGCCTTGATATGGTTTTTCTTCTTCATATAAAATAGTTATTTGGTCAGTTCATAATCAGGTATCTGATACCAATTTAGCGTCAAACATTTAATTCAGCAAATCAATGAGTTTTAGATTGTGAAAAGATTGTGAAATATTCAGGAGGCCTGTTTTATAGCACACATCATTTGATAGTTTTGCTCTGATGATTTTTCATCCACCAAGTGTTTTGGTGTTTCACTGGAAACTGTGAGGCTTAAGCTTTTGAGAGACAGAGAGCTATACATGTCAGAGACAAACCACACTTGCCTACTTGACAAGCGATCACAAAATATTACCCATCAAATAAATATAGACAAATCAAACACGCTTTGATAACAGAAAAAGACAAAAGGAGAGGGCTTGCAGAGAAATTCAGATCATCCACTATTCGACTTTGATTCATTCGGATTCTGGCTTGTGTAAAACACAATGATGTAGCTAAGTATCTAAAAAGATACCACAAAATGTATCCTTACATTCTTCTAATCATAAGATCATTATTGGTTGGTAATAAAAACATTCATTTAGAACATATTTTACATTCCCCAGCAAGAAAACCAAACATTTTGCTCAAACAGAAAGGGGAAGTAAAAGAGTCACTGAAAACAACCTAAACGAAACAGGTGGGGTTTTAGGAGGGGTTCTGAAAGACACTGATGGGGTTGTCCACTGAAAGTTTAAAGTAATGTAAATGTTACAACCAAAATGCAGACACATATTCCGCCAAAGAACTTGTTTGATCACCTGCCTGATTGCACTACACCACTGTGTTGGCTCCACATGAAGCTACTGCAGTAATCACACTAATCAGATAGACGTGAAGTTGCATTCATGGGGTTGGTTTGATTCTGATTCTGTGGCTTAATTCTCACTTGCCTTTCATAAACAAGGGCATACAAGAAGGGGTTCAAACAGCTGTTGATTAAGATCAGAGCCTTGGCATTATCCCCAACCATCCTCCTAAAAGATTTAATGTTGTTGTAGTCCCCCGGATGAGCCGTTCTGACTAAAGTAGTTACAATATCTACCACATTGATGACATTTACAGGTATCCAGAATATAAAGAAGCTTACTAAAATGCTGGTCACTAGATTTTTCATTCTCTGATGCCTTGAGACAGCCTTTCGATGCATTGAGCATTCCTCTTCTGTGTCCTCTGGCTTGGTCCTCTTCTGCAAACAAAAGTAACATGTGGCCAGGATGGAGAAAGGGATGACAAACCCAAAAATAGTCTCCATCAGAAGAATTGACACTTTCTCCCATTCCAACCTTGTACTCCTTTGGCACCTCAGCCGCCCCCTCTTGGGCTCAACCCCTCGAGTGAAGACAATGGGGAAGGCGAGAACACACACCAGTACCCAGAGGCCCACCAGCATCTTATTATGTCGCTTCTTGAGGTGTTGCTCCTTGGAAGGGTTGCTCATTGTGTTTCTAGTCTCATTCTTCGCAATGCAGAGCCGGTGCACACCTATCAAAGTGACATTCAGAACACTGCCATACAAACAGCAGTACAGGCCGTAGGTGGAGAGGCCACACATCCAAGTACCAAGGGTCCATTCATAGGTCAGTACGTAGATGACCAGAGGGATGGTGCTGAGGGACAAAGCGTCTGAAACAGCTAGGCTCAGGATCAACTTCAGAGAGAAGCTCTTGTTCTCCTTCAACCTCACGTGCTTGATTTTTTTAGCAATGGTGACGATCACTGCTATATTGCAAGGCAGTCCCACTAGAAAGCACAGCCCCAGAACCAAGCAAGGGGCTAGAACATTAAAGTCCCTGGAGGTATTGTTGGAGGTGAGATTGCTGTCCAAGATGGTGGTACGGTTGGAAGTAAAGTTCCCATCAAAGTTGAAGGAGGTAGAAAAGTTGGTCGGCGGCATGGTGAAATGGCTTTGTGTTAGTACTCCGCAGCAGAGTGAAGAGAAACAGAAGCTCAGGAAAATAACTTGGTTCATGTTTTAAATGAGCATGACAACATCTACTCCTCCCCCCACACACACTTGGTTCACCAATCAAATGTTAGCCTACTTGGCACCTTTTCAAAAATATTCTATACATTGTGTATCACCTGAAGCATTTTACATAATTTTGCATTTATTAAGAAGATAGATATTTGAGGGCAACAGTGGTAGATAGCAGATTACAAGAAAGGAAACTGTCCTCATACTAAAAATCTTTTGAAGAAAATAAACAATCTGTGGACATTGTCTATCCATTTTTCTTGCTTATAGATGTTATGGTCAGTAGTTGCCTGACAAAGCTGTGATCCTGGAGGTTAGAAGCTCTGCTATTCTCCATTCCCAATGCTCTGACTATACTGGACATTTATAGCTAGTTCTGTTTGATCCTTGTGTAGGCTATTCCATTTTTACAATGCTATCTTGTAACATTCTTTATCAGCATATGCCACATTACCAGTGTCACGAATTGAGTTTATGACAACACCATTTGACCACAAAACCAATGACCACAACTGTTGTGTAAGTTGTTGGCACAAATGACACACTGGCAGTACAAGTCTTGCTTTCAATATCAGTCTAGACATGCTGTCACTTATGGCCACTAAGATGAAAGTTGTCATATTGTCATCATCTGAACAATATGCTTAATTGACAAATGAACAACATTCTATACACCGCTATTGATGTAGAATAGTCTTATGGTGATCAGTTGGAATAGACAAACTTTTGAAACTTTTTAAGACTGGTGTAATAGCTATGCTATCACTAGTATTGAAACAGCAATATTACAATCTGGTCAGTATATTAAAGAAAACTGTTTCTTAGTTTAATGTTTTAAAACCATCTTTAATTGAAAATAAAAGATAACTCCTTGGTAATTCATTAAAAAGTCAAGAAAGACAATGAAGTATGTTACAATGATTAAAAACACAAAAGCACACTGTTTTATTTTGTTAACATCTACACCAACATAAAAATTCTACTTTTCTGTGAATACAAAAAGGTTTCATGTCACAAAGTTATAATTCTGTAAGAATAAAAAAGTTGACACAGAAAACGATTAAAAACATCTTATTTTCTATACAGATCAATATTCAAATGTTTAGTACCACTGGGCACTCTGTTTAAAGGCAGGTGTAGTGGAATCCTGCTTGCCCCTTTTCCTCTGCTCACACTGAACTCACAGAGACAGTCCTTGGTCACCACACTCAGGTTGTTGGGATTTCATTGTAAATGAAGTTGAACCTGCAACAAAAATAAAAAGCTTGTATTGTGAATATACAAACGAATCTAAAAACAATGCACGTCTGTCCATCTTCAAGCTGAATTAATTTAATTTTGTCTTATGAATTACAGTATTTCATATTATGGTGAATATACAGGAGTACCTTACCTGCTCACAAGCTGTGGGAGACTGGATATGATTGGCCCGTAGCCTGGTGCATTGTCATACAGCTCAAACAGAGAGGCAGTCACCAGCTTATAGTTCTTGGGACTGCAAACAGTGCTGGGAGAAATCTGGGAGACGACAATATCCACATCCGCTCACAGACACACTGCAGAGTATATCAACATAATAACTACACAGCAACATGTGATCGTCTGCTTAACTACTACATCATGTTTGTAACCACAGCCATCAGCATCAATCAATCGATATGAACTATGTCACAGTCAAACATTACAGGCTGGTCAAAGTACCTTTTTCCTGCAAGTGAACAAGGATGAGATTATTGTGCTCTTTGGGTTTGGTCATGTGTGCTGGGATGTAGGGGTACTGTAGATAAAACAGAAAAACACATACTTCATAGATTCTCATGACATGGATTTTTATATATTACAATTCAAAAAGGCCAGCATAAGTATGAAAGGCTATGGAAACCAAGAGACCTGGGACAGGTCAGGTGACTTCTGAGTCACCATTAGAGTAAGATGACAGGAAGGACAGCACACCCACCTCAAATCAAATCATATTGGTCACATACACATGGATAGCAGATGTTAATGTGAGTGTAGCAAAATGCTCGTGGTTCTAGTTCTGACAGTGCAGCAATATCTAACAAGTAATCTAACAACTACCTAATACACACAAATCTAAGTAAAGGAATGGAATAATAATATATACATATAAATATATGGATGAGCAATGACAGAGCGGTATAGGCAAGATGCAATAGATGGTATAAAATACAGTATATACATATGAGAGTAGTAATGCGAGATATGTAAACATTATTCAAGTGGCATTATTAAAGTGACTAGTGATCCATTTATTAAAGTGGCCAATGATTTCAAGTCTGTATGTAGGCAGCAGCCTCTCTGTGTTAGTGATGGCTGTTTTACAGTCTGATGGCCTTGAGATAGCTGTTTTTCAGTCTCTTTTGTGCACAAAATGAGAGAAATAAGCTTTTTTTGCATATGGAACATGTCTGGGATCTTTTATTTCAGCTCATGAAACATGAGACCAACACGACTACGCATGCGTGTTTGCCACCACAGAATTCTCCAGAAGACAGGAAAAAGCTGTCTAGTCATTTGGTTAACTATCTAAAATGAAACTGAAATAATCAACTCCTCCTTCCCTGGAATGCATCACTCATCACACTTGTGGTTTTACTCTGTGATGGGAAAATTACAATTTCTTGTCAATGTCTTACCATTCAGAAGGGCTCAAAGTGTAACCCTTTTACCTAGAACGTAATGGCAAAGTGGTTTTATTGTCTATTGTTGACAATAGCTAGGTTTCCATCCAATTTGCGACCGATTTTCATGCGAATATTCAAAAATCTGCATAAAATAATATGCGCATTTTTCCCAATGATGCAGTTCACATAAAATTACATTTACTGTCAAAATCCCATGTACTGAATAAAAATACAAGTTAAATGGGTTTGCATTGCATTTTCAACTCTACTGATGGTTTTGTCACAAAAACCAAAACACAAAAGTGTTGCGTTATTTAGCAGATGTGCCGACTCTGGTCTCGGCACATGCGCTACATCCAACAGCTCGCTGATACAGTGCCAGAAGGCTACAGTACCTACAGTATGAGATTATTATGGATAAGAGCGATATTATTTGTATTTGTCAAACGGCAGCCAAACATCGATCATCATGTCACCAGAATAAGACACTCGATATTTATTGGAAAGAAGCATCAAGCTCATCACCTTGCACATTCACCACCTTGTGAAGTTCATAACTTATTTCATCTATAGCCAGTGGTGGAAAAAGTATCCAAATGTCATACTTGAGTAAAAGTAAAGATAACTTAACAGAAAATGACTCAAGTAAAAGTGAAAGTCACCCAGTATAATACTACTTCAGTAAAAGTCTAAAAGTATTTGATTTTAAATATACTTAAGTATGAAAAGTAAATGTAATTTAAAAAATATAATTAAGTATCAAAAGTAAAAGTATAAATCATCTCACATTCCTTGTATTAGGCAAACCCGACGGCACAATTTTCTTGTTTTTTTATTTATTTATGGATAGTGAGGAGCACAATCCAACACTGACATAATTTACAAATGAAGCATTTGTGTTTAGTGAGTCCGCCAAATCAGAGCCATTAGGGATGACCAGGGATGTTCTCTTGATAAGTGCGTGAATTTGACCATTTTCCTGTCCTGTTAAGCATTCAAAATGTAACGAGTACTTTTGACGGTCAAGGAAAATGTAAGGAGTAGAAAGTACATTATTTTCTTTAGAAATGTAGTAAGTAAAAGTAATCAAAAATATAAATAGTAAAGTACAGATACCACAAAAAACTACTTAAGTAGTACTTTAAAGTATTTTTACTTAAGTACTTTACAGCACTGTCTATAGCCTAATAAACCGCATGTTTTCCTGGGTCATAGTGGAAGGACCACACAACATATCATCGCATGACTTCAAGTTTACTGTGATATACAATACCTGTCAAAAGTTTGGACACACCTACTCATTCAAGGGTTTCTTTAATTATACTGTTTTCTATTTTGTAAAATAATAGTGAAGACATCAAAACTATGAAATAACACATATGGAATCATGTAGTAACCAAAAAAGTGTTGGTCCCACGTTTCATGAGCTGAAAAAAAAGTTTGCAGAAACGCGCCATTAGCACAAAAATATTATTTCTCTCAAGTTTTGAGCACTATATATTTTATAGTTTAGATTCTTCAAAGTAACCACCCTTTGCTTTGATGACAGCTTTGCACTCTTGACATTATCTCAACCAGCTTCACCTGGAATGATTTTCCAACAGTCTTGAAGAAATTCCTACATATGCTGAGCACCTGTTGGCTGATTTTCCTTCACTTTGCAGTCCAATTCATCCCAAACCATCTCAATTGGGTTGAGGTAGGGTGATTGTGGAGGCCAGGTCATCTGATGCAGCACTCCATCACTCTCCTTTTTGGTCAAATACCCCCTACACAGCCTGGAGGTGTGTTGGGTCATTGTTGAAGAAATTTCAATAACTTTGAAAGTTTCCCAGATTGACTGACCTTCATGTCTTAAAGTAATGATGGACTGTTGTTTCTTTGCTTATTTGGGCTGTTCTTGCCATATTTGGGCTGTTCTTGCCCCCCCCCCCCCACCTTGTCACAACACACCTGATTGGCTCAAACACATTAAGGAAAGACATTCCACAAATTAACTTATAACAAGGCACACCTGTTAATAGAAATGCATTCCAGGTGACTACATGCCTCATGAAGCTGGTTGAGAGAATGCCAAGAGTGTGCAAAGCTGTCATCAAGGCAAAGGGTGGCTACAATGAAGTATCTCAAATATAAAATATATTTTGATTTGTTTAACACTTTTTTGGTTACTACATGATTCCATATGTATTGTTTCATAGTTTTGATGTCTTCACTATTATTCTACAATGTAGAAATAGTAAAAATAAATTAAAACCCTGGAAGGAGTAGGTTGTCCAAACTTTTGACTGGTACTGTAGGTATTCCTCTTGTCCAGGTGGGATGGGGCGGTGTGCAGTGCAACGGCGATTGAGTTGTCCGTGGATCTGTTGGGGCGGTATGCAAATGGTAGTGGGTGAAGGATGTCGGGTATGGTGGAGGTGATATGGTCCTCGACTTTCAAAGCACTTGATGATGACAGAAGTGAGGGTTGTGATAGTTATTTAGTTCAGTTACCCTCGCTGGCTTGGGTACAGGAACAATGGTGGCCATTTTGAAGCAAGTGGTGATGACAGACTGGGATAGTGAGAAGTTGGAAAAGGCCTGTAAACACTCCAGCCAGCTGGCCGTGGCATGCTCTGAGGACGCAGCTTGGGATGCAGTCTGGGCCGGAGGCCTTGCAAGGTCCTTGAAGGTCCTACTCACATCAGCTACAGAGATCGGGGGCCCACAGATCTCGTGAGCAGCGGCTCTGTGTTGTTTTCCTCGAAGAGGGTGAAAAGGTGTTTAGCTTATCTGGCAGTGAGGCCTCTGTGTCCTCGAGGTGGCTGGTTTTCCATTTATAATCCATGATTGTCTGAAGTCCCTACCACGTGTCTTTTGTCTGAGCCATTGAATTGCGACTCAACTTTATCCCTTTACTGTTTTTTTGCCTCTGATTGTCTTGCAGAGGTCATCATCCATGTTTCCAGTCACTTTACCGTGGTTAAAGCGGTGGTTTCAGTTTGGCGTGAATGCTGCCTTCTATCCACGGTTTCTGGTTGGGTATGTTCTAATCCTCACTTTAGGAACAACATCCTCTATAAACTTCCTGATGAACCCAGAGACTGTGTCAGTGTATTTGTCAATGTTATTTCCAGAGGCGGCCCAGAACATATCCCAGTCCGTGTGATCAAGCTTTCCTGTAGCATGGATTCCGATTGGTTAACCAGCATTGAACAGACCTTACCACGGGTAATTTAATTTCTGCCTATAGGCGGGGAGTAGCAGAATGGAGGCGTGGTCAGATTTTCAGAATGGGGGGGGCAAAGGAGGACTTTGCATTTGTCTCAGAATGGAGAATAACAATGGTCTAAAGTTTTTCCCCTGCGAGTGAGGCAAGAGACGTTGTCACAAAATAAGTCGTACTCTTCGGCGAAAATGTCAGACAGGAGAGAGAAGGACCAAGGCGCAGCGGAAGTGTGGACACTCATTATTTTAATTGGTAAATGAAAAAAGCATCCACAGGGAAAACAAAACAATGAACGGTACTCACGATTTACAACAGTTCTGCAGGCGATGAAACGCAGTACAAAACCAATTCCCCACAACCCCAAAGACAAACACACACACCTATATAGGACTTCCAATCAAAGGCAACTATACACACCTGCCTTGAATTGGAAGTCCCAATCATCAACCCAACATTTAACAAACACAAACCCCCTGCCACATCCTGACCAAGACTAAGCAAAACGCCCTCTGCTGGTCAGGACGTGACAGTACCCCCCCCTCAAGGTGCAGACTCCGGGATGCACCTTAAAAAAGAAAAACACAAGAAAATCCCCAATACCCCAACAAAACCAACAAACAATAACCCCTAAACCATAAGGGAGGGAACAGAGGGTGGCTGCCGTCACCGACGGCACTGTGCTACACCCTCCCTCCCCAACCCACCTATCATGGAGGTGGCTCAGGTGCAGGACGTGGACCTCGTTCCCCCTTTGGCGTCGCCCACTTTGGTGGCGCCGCTAGCTGCGCCGGGCAGACGTGCCACTCGGGCTGACCCTGGCAGACGGGCCCCTCGGGCAGGGCCGGAGGACAGGAGGGCCCCTCGGGCTGGGCCGGAGGACAGGAGGGCCCCTCGGGCTGGGCCGGAGGAGGGCCCCTCGGGCTGGGCCGGAGGACAGGAGGGCCCCTCGGGCTGGGCCGGAGGACAGGAGGGCCCCTCGGGCTGATCCTGACTGACGGGCCACTCTGGCATTTCCGGGCAGTCTGGCCACTCTGGCAGTTCCGGGCAGTCTGGCCACTCTGGCAGTTCCGGGCAGTCTGGCCACTCTGGCAGTTCCGGGCAGTCTGGCCACTCTGGCAGTTCCGGGCAGTCTGGCCACTCTGGCAGTTCCGGGCAGTCTGGCCACTCTGGCGGCTTCTGACTAGCGGGCGGCTCTGGCGGCTCCTGACTAGCGGGCGGCTCTGGTGACGTATGACTGGCGGGCGGCTCTGGTGACGTATGACTGGCGGGCGGCTCTGGTGACGTATGACTGGCGGGCGGCTCTGGTGACTGTTGACTGGCGGGCGGCTCTGGTGACTGTTGACTGGCGGGCGGCTCTGGTGACTGTTGACTGGCGGGCGGCTCACACCTATATAGGACTTCCAATCAAAGGCAACTATACACACCTGCCTTGAATTGGAAGTCCCAATCATCAACCCAACATTTAACAAACACAAACCCCCTGCCACATCCTGACCAAGACTAAGCAAAACGCCCTCTGCTGGTCAGGACGTGACAGACGTGTTGAATTGAAAGAGACTTTTCATTAAATTTCCTTAAAAGTCCAATGAATGCAGCCTCGGTAAAAGCTGTTACCGATTTATTAAAGTCCTGTGTAATTCCTTGAGTGCCACATGGTGTTGGCTTGTATGGGGATGTACACAATGATACAAACAGTTGAGAATTCTCTTGGGAGATAGTTGGGTCGGCCTTTGATCATGAGGTATTCCAGGTCAGGGGTCTTGTCTAGCTGGGCTCGTAACATCAGAGTATGAATATAAAATGTTAATATCTTCGGCTGTGAGTGATGGAAAATAAATCGTCCTCAGTGACAATTATTTGAATAATTTAATGGATGTTTTGTGTGTCTTACTAGGAATTTTCAAATTTGACTTGTCTATGGGGCCTTCCATGGGAATTATTTTTCTGGGCCGTTCTTCAGTTAAACTGCAATCCTGTATGTGCAGTCAAAGGCATACTTCCAGACCGAAACCATGGTCCCTTGTTCCAGACTGACTGCATTGCAGATGTTGTATCAAAGAGCATATTTGCTTCTTCCTCTCTGGTTGTATTGCATCTACGAGCGGGAAGGCAAGGAGACAAAGTTATGCCTGAGGAAGATCAATGCCGAGAAAGGCAAATAGATGTACAACAGCAGCTGTTTGATACGACGCCAAACACAAACAACCCCCCAAAATATTGCTATATCACATGCTGTGGAAATCTGATAAGATCTGTCATGTGCCTGCAATGCTGCCAGCCTGGAACGTGACCACTACGTATTTTAGAAGCAGAGTCACCACCATCGAGTAAGGGAAGTGCGATGACACGAAAGTGTAAAAATGCCGCTGTTAAGTTCAGAGATTCATCTCCTGAGTATACACCTTTGCTTGAGGTGTACAGTCATGGCCAAAAGTTTTGAGAAAGACAAATATTAATTTACACAGTCTGCTGCTTCAGGGTCTTTAGATATTTTTGTCAGATGTTACTATGGAATAGTGAAGTATAATTCCAAGCATTTCATAAGTGTCAAAGGCTTTTATTGACAATTACATGAAGTTGATGCAAAGAGTCAATATTTGCAGTGTTGACCCTTCTTTTTAAAGACCTCTGCAATCCGCCCTGGCATGCTGTCAATTAACTTCTGGGCCACATCCTGACTGATGGCAGCCCATTCTTGCATAATTAATGCTTGGAGTTTGTCAGAATTTGTGGGTTTTTGTTTGTCCACCCGCCTCTTGAGGATTGACCACAAGTTCTCAATGGGATTAAGGTCTGGGGAGTTTCCTGGCCATGGACCCAAAATATCAATGTTTTGTTCCCCGAGCCACTTAGTTATCACTTTTTCCTTATGGCAAGGTGCTCCATCATGCATGAAAAGGCATTGTTCATCACCAAACTGTTCCTGGATGGTTGGGAGAAGTTGCTCTCGGAGGATGTGTTGGTATCATTCTTTATTCATGGCTGTGTTCTTAGGCAAAATTGTGAGTGAGCCCACTCCCTTGGCTGAGAAGAAACCCCACACATGAATGGTCTCAGGATGCTTTACTGATGGCATGACACAGGACTGATGTTAGCACTCACCTTGTCTTCTCCGGACAAGCTTTTTCCCGGATGCCCCAAACAATCGGAAAGGGGATTCATCAGAGAAAATGACTTTACTCCAGTCCAATCCCTGTACCTGTTGCAGAATATCAGTCTGTCCCTGATGTTTTTCCTGGTGAGAAGTGGCTTCTTTGCTACCCTTCTTGACACCAGGCCATCCACAAAAAGTCTTCACCTCAATATGCATGCAGATGCACTCACACCTGCCTGCTGCCATTCCTGAGCAAGCTCTGCGCTGGTGGTGCCCCGATCCCGCAGCTGAATCACATTTAGGAGATGGTCCTGGCGCTTGCTGGACTTTCTTGGGCGCCCTGAAGCCTTCTTCACAACAATTGAACCGCTCTCCTTGAAGTTCTTGATGATCCGATAAATGGTTGATTTAGGTGCAATCTTACTGGTAGCAATATCCTTGCCTGTGAAGCCCTTTTTGTGCAAAGCAATGATGACAGCATGTGTTTCCTTGCAGGTAACCATGGTTGACAGAGGAAGAACAATGAGTCCAAGCACCACCCTCCTTTTGAAGCTTCCAGTCTGTTATTCGAACTCAATCAGCATGACAGAGTGATCTCCAGCCTTGTCCTCATCTACACTCACACCTGTGTTAACGAGAGAATCACTGACATGATGTCAGCTGGTCCTTTTGAGGCAGGGCTGAAATGCAGTGGAAATGTTTTTTGGGCATTCAGTTCAGGGCTCCGGGCAGCCGAGCGGAAATGGAGGAAAACTCGCCTCCCTGCGGACCTGGCATCCTTTCACTCCCTCCTCTCTACATTTTCCTCTTTTGTCTCTGCTGCTAAAGCCACTTTCTACCACTCTAAACTCGAAGCATCTGCCTCTAACCCTAGGAAGCTCTTTGCTACCTTCTCCTCCCTCCTGAATCCTCCTCCCCCCTCCTCCCTCTCTGCAGATGACTTCGTCAACCATTTTGAAAAGAAGGTTGACGACATCCGATCCTCGTTTGCTAAGTCAAACGACACCGCTGGTCCTGCTCACACTGCCCTACCCTGTGCTTTGACCTCTTTCTTCCCTCTCTCTCCAGATGAAATCTCGCGTCTTGTGACGGCCGGCCGCCCAACAACCTGCCCACTTGACCCTATCCCCTCCTCTCTTCTCCAGACCATTTCCGGAGACCTTCTCCCCTACCTCACCTCGCTCATCAACTCATCCTTGACCGCTGGCTACGTCCCTTCCGTCTTCAAGAGAGCGAGAGTTGCACCCCTTCTGAAAAAAACTACACTCGATCCCTCTGATGTCAACAACTACAGACCAGTATCCCTTCTTTCCTTTCTCTCCAAAACTCTTGAACGTGCCGTCCTTGGCCAGCTCTCTTGCTATCTCTCTCAGAATGACCTTCTTGATCCTAATCAGTCAGGTTTCAAGACTGGGCATTCAACTGAGACTGCTCTTCTCTGTGTCACGGAGGCTCTCCGCACTGCTAAAGCTAACTCTCTCCCCTCTGCTCTCATCCTTCTAGACCTATCTGCTGCCTTTGATACTGTGAACCATCAGATCCTCCTCTCCACCCTCTCCGAGTTGGGCATCTCCGGCGCGGCCCAGGCTTGGATTGCGTCCTACCTGACAGGTCGCTCCTACCAGGTGGCGTGGCGAGAATCTGTCTCCGCACCACGTGCTCTCACCACTGGTGTCCCCCAGGGCTCTGTTCTAGGCCCTCTCCTATTCTCGCTATACACCAAGTCACTTGGCTCTGTCATATCCTCACATGGTCTCTCATATCATTGCTATGCAGATGACACACAATTAATCTTCTCCTTTCCCCCTTCTGACAACCAGGTGGCGAATCGCATCTCTGCATGTCTGTCAGACATATCAGTGTGGATGACGGATCACCACCTCAAGCTGAACCTCGGCAAGACGGAGCTGCTCTTCCTCCCGGGGAAGGACTGCCCGTTCCATGATCTTGCCATCACGGTTGACAACTCCCTTGTGTCCTCCTCCCAGAGTGCTAAGAGCCTCGGCGTGACCCTGGACAACACCCTGTCGTTCTCCACTAACATCAAGGCGGTGACCCGATCCTGTAGGTTCATGCTCTACAACATTCGCAGAGTACGACCCTGCCTCACACAGGAAGCGGCGCAGGTCCTAATCCAGGCACTTGTCATCTCCCGTCTGGATTACTGCAACTCGTTGTTGGCTGGGCTCCCTGCCTGTGCCATTAAACCCCTACAACTCATCCAGAACGCCGCAGCCCGTCTGGTGTTCAACCTTCCCAAGTTCTCTCACATATTGTTTTAGAGAATTTGTCAGTAAGTCCAACCGGGCTCATAATCGCCTTCCCTGGACGCCCACATCCAGCTTCTTCACCTGCGGGATCATCTGAAGGGGGTGGGGGAAATTCTCTCTGTAACAAAGCCATTTTGTGGGGAAAAAACTCATTCTGATTGGCTGGGCCTGTCTCCCCAGTGGTTAGGCCT
Organism: Salmo salar; assembly: GCF_965601325.2. Classification (NCBI taxonomy): domain Eukaryota; kingdom Metazoa; phylum Chordata; class Actinopteri; order Salmoniformes; family Salmonidae; genus Salmo; species Salmo salar. The sequence continues at coordinate 89,542,628 of NC_138300.1, read as the reverse complement.
GGCTGCAAAGTGGGTAGGCCTATGCCCTCCCAGGCCCAACCATGGCTGTACCCCTACCCAGTCATGTGAAATCCATAGATTAGGGCCTAATGATTTTATTTCAATTGACTGATTTCCTTATATGAACTGTAACTCATTAAAATCTTAGAAATTATTGCATGTGGCGTTTATCATTTTGTTCAGTATACTTGACTCTGTTTGACGATGACTACTATAATATCATCAGTATACACCTATCATAATAATTGGGGGAAAGTGAGGGATTTTTTAAAACAATGTTTTGATCATCAACCTTTTTTGGTTTAGGTGACTTGCTCCAATTCCACACAATGCTTATTAATGTCCCATCCCTGATTTCTGAAGAATCCTCAGGTCAGCTCTAATTAGGCTTTACAAAGATGAACTGGTTAGTCCTTACTTACCTTAGTCTGGAACTTCCTAGTCTAGAGATAATTCATCTGAAGTTAAGCAATGTCTCAGAAAGTCATTCAAATTCCCTGTCTTAGGTCAGTTAGGATCACCACTTTATTTTAAGAATGTGAAATGTCAGAATAATAGTAGAGATAATGATTTATTTCAGCTTTCATTTCTTTCATCACATTCCCAGTGGGTTCAGAAGTTTACATACACTCAATTAGTAAGTGGTAGCATTGCCTTTAAATTGTTTCACTTGGGTAAAACGTTTCGGGTAGCCTTCCACAAGCTTCCCACAATAAAGTGGGTGAATTTTGGCCCATTTGTCACGACACCGACGGATGGTGGCGCCCCTCCTCGGCCGGGCGGAGCTCGGCGGTCGTCGTCGCCGGCCTACTAGCTGCCATCGATCCTTTTTTGTTTCACTTTCTGTTGGTTAGGTCTAGGTAGGCACGCACCTGTTTTGGGTTAGTCATTAGTAGGAGGGGGGTTATTTAGTTTAGCGTAGGATGTCTGTGTTTGTGCGTGATTGTGTTTCTTGTCCGGTTTATGTGCTTGAGGAACGTGTGCTGGTTTTCCTCTGCCTGTGGTTTGTTTTCATTGTGTACACCACCGCAGAATTATTTAAGGGCTGCGTCCCTATATTTTTGGCGACCACATCCAGTTTTCTTGAATAAAGAAGTGTGGTCAAGAACTCTCTGTCTCCTGCGCCTGACTCTACCTCTCCTGTTTTTTCGAGCCAGCCCGTGACAGAAATCACGCACCCAAACTTGATGGAGTCAGCAGGAGCTTCAGCGCCAACCCTGTCCATGGAGGAAAGAGTTGACCAACACTCCACCCTGCTCCACCGTCTGGGAAACGCCATGGATCAGGTGTTGGCGCGCATGGAGAGCTGGGACCGAAGCGCTCTCGGCCCCCTGAACGCTGCAGGTCAACAGCCTGCGCCCCCACCAGCACCCACAGCACCCAGTACCAGTGGGGTGAAACTCGCTCCCCCCAGGGAGTACGATGGGACGGCCGCTGGGTGTAAGGGCTTCTTACTCCAGTTGGAGTTATACCTGGCGACCGTTCGTCCCTCTCCCTCGGGGGAGGAGAGCATCAGCGTCCTCGTCTCCTGTCTCACGGGTAAGGCCCTGGAATGGGCAAACGCCGTGTGGGACAGTCCGGACTCAGCCAGGGACAACTACCCAGAGTTCACCCGCCGCTTTCGGGCAGTATTCGATCATCCCCCGGAGGGGAGAGCGGCGGGTGAGCGGCTGTTTCACCTGAGGCAGGAGACGAGGAGCACGCAGGATTTTGCTCTCGAGTTCCGGACCCTGGCCGCGGGAGCAGGGTGGAATGAGAGGGCCCTTATAGATCACTACCGTTGTAGTTTGAGGGAGGACGTCCGCCGGGAATTAGCCTGTCGGGACACGACCATCACCCTGGACCAACTGGTGGACCTGTCCATCCGACTGGACAATCTGCTGGCCGCCCGCGGACGTCCGACCCTGGCCCTGCTCATTCCACCCTCCAGCCCTCCTGCTCCCACGCCTATGGAGATAGGGGGGGCAGCAGCCAGGAAGACTGGAGGGGGAGTTCGCTCCTGCACCTCATGTGCACCTCATTCAAATTGACCTTCTCCTGTAACATATATATATATATATATATATGGAACACATGTAAGCCCTTTACTATTGGTTAACCACTGTGGACCGGTGCTGGAGAGACTCACCTGGGAGTCCAGAAGGCAGGCAGAGCGCTCCTTTGACACCTCAGGTGAGTCAGCACCAGCCTCACCCAGAGCCCCCTGTCCGTCACATGTATGTGTCAGTGTCTTTTCCTTGTTTCTCCCCTCACTCCCGGTTTAAGGCGCTAGTCGATTCAGGCGCGGCGGGGAGTTTTATGGACCGTGGGGTCGCGGCTAAGTTAGGGATTCCCCTGGTCCAGTTGGACCAACCCTTCCCCGTGCACGCCCTAGACAGTCGACCACTAGGGTCAGGGCTGGTCAGGGAGGTCACTGTGCCACTGGTCATGGTAATGCGGGGGGGTCATGAGGAGCGGATTAGTATTTTCCTCATTGATTCCCCAGTGTTTCCAGTGGTTCTAGGGATTCCCTGGCTAGCCACTCACAACCCTAAGATTTCGTGGGGACAGAGGGCTCTTAAGGGGTGGTCAAATGAGTGCTCGGGCAGGTGCATAGGAGTTTCCATCGGTGCGACTACGGTGGAGAGTCCAGACCAAGTCTCCACCGTGCACATTCCCTCAGAGTATGCCGATTTGGCTATCGCCTTCAGTAAAACGAAGGCGACCCAATTACCACCTCATCGACGAGGAGACTGTGCGATAAACCTCCAGGTGGGCGCTGCACTTCCTCGTAGTCACGTTTATCCCCTGTCTCAGGAGGAAACAGTGGCTATGGAAACATACGTCACTGAGTCTTTGAGGCAGGGATACATTCGGCCATCTAACTCACCCGTCTCCTCGAGCTTCTTTTTTTGTGAAGAAGAAGGAGGGAGGTCTGCGCCCGTGCATTGACTATAGAGGTCTAAATGCCATCACAGTGGGTTTCAGTTACCCACTACCTCTCATCGCCTCGGCGATGGAGTCATTTCACGGGGCACGCTTCTTCACGAAATTGGATCTCAGGAGTGCATATAATCTGGTGCGTATCCGAGGAGGGGACGAGTGGAAAACTGCATTTAGTACCACTTCTGGCCATTATGAGTACCTCGTCATGCCGTATGGGTTAAAGAATGCTCCCGCAGTCTTCCAATCCTTTGTGGACGAGATTCTCCGGGACCTGCTCGGTCAGGGTGTAGTGGTGTACATCGATGACATTCTGGTCTACTCCGCTACACGCGCCGAGCATGTGTCTCTGGTGCGTAAAGTGCTTGGGCGACTGGTGGAGCATGACCTATACGTCAAGGCTGAGAAATGTGAGTTTTCCAAACCAGCCGTCTCTTTCTTGGGGTATCGAATTTCCACATCAGGGGTAGTGATGGAATGTGACCGCGTCTCAGCCGTGCGTAATTGGCCGACTCCCACCACGGTGAAGGAGGTGCAGCGGTTTTTGGGATTTGCCAATTACTACCGGAGGTTTATCCGGGGCTTTGGGCAGGTGGCGGCTCCCATTACCTCACTGATGAAGGGGGGCCCGGTGCGGTTGCGGTGGTCCGCAGAGGCGGACAGGGCCTTTAGTCGTCTGAAGGTTTTGTTCACCGACGCTCCGGTGCTGGCGCACTCGGACCCCTCTTTGCCCTTCATAGTGGAGGTGGACGCGTCCGAGGCTGGGGTAGGAGCCGTGCTGTCCCAGCGCTCGGGCGCCCCCCCCAAGCTCCGCCCCTGCGCCTTCTTCTCTAGGAAGTTGAGTCCGGCGGAGCGTAACTATGATGTGGGGGACAGGGAGCTGTTGGCTGTGGTCAGAGCCCTGAAGGTGTGGAGACATTGGCTTGAGGGGGCGCGTCACCCTTTTCTCATCTGGACTGACCACCGCAATCTGGAGTACATCCGGGCGGCGAGGAGACTGAACCCGCGTCAAGCCAGGTGGGCGATGTTCTTTACGAGATTTCAGTTTAACATCTCGTATATCCCAGGTTCCCGGAACACTAAGGCCGACGCACTGTCTCGTCTCCATGACGCCGAGGAACGGTCCACCGATCCCACTCCCATACTTCCAGCCTCCTGCCTGGTGGCACCGGTGGTCTGGGAGGTGGACGCGGACATCGAGCGGGCGTTACGGACGGAGCCTACTCCTCCGCAGTGTCCAGTGGGTCGTAAGTACGTTCCGCTCGGTGTTCGCGATCGTCTGATTCGGTGGGCTCACAAGCTTCCCTCCTCGGGTCACCCAGGGGTTGAGCGGACAGTGTGTGGTCTTAGTGGGAGGTACTAGTGGCCCACCTTGGTGAGGGACGTGAGGCACTATGTCTCCTCCTGTTCGGTGTGCGCTCAGAGTAAGGCTCCCAGGCACCTGCCTAGAGGGAAATTACAGCCCCTCCCGGTTCCACAACGACCATGGTCCCACCTGGCGGTGGATTTCCTGACCGATCTCCCGCCGTCTCAGGGCAACACTACGATCCTGGTCGTTGTGGACCGGTTCTCTAAATCCTGCCGTCTGCTTCCGTTACCCAGTCTTCCTACGGCCCTGCAGACCGCGGAAGCCTTATTCACCCACGTCTTCCGGCACTACGGGGTGCCCGAGGATATCGTCTCAGATCGAGGCCCCCAGTTCACGTCCCGAGTGTGGCGGGCGTTTATGGAGCGACTGGGGGTTTCGGTCAGTTTGACCTCGGGGTTTCACCCCGAAAGTGATGGGCAGGTAGAAAGGGTAAACCAGGAGGTGGACAGGTTTCTGCGGTCCTACTGCCAGGACCAGCCAGGGGAGTGGGCAAGGTTCGTGCCATGGGCCGAAATGTCTCAGAACTCTTTGCGCCACTCCTCCACCAACATGTCACCATTCCAATGTGTGTTGGGTTATCAGCCGGTCCTGGGGCCATGGCATCAGAGCCAGACGGAGGCCCCTGCGGTGGAGGAATGGGTTCAGCGCTCAAGGGAGACCTGGGACGCTGTGCAGGAATCCCTGGAACGAGCCAGGGAGCGACAAAAGGCGAGCGCTGACCGGCACCGCAGCGAGGCCCCCGTGTTCACCCTAGGGGAGAGAGTCTGGCTCTCGACCCGGAACCTGCCCCTCCGCCTGCCCTGCCGGAAACTGGGTCCGCGGGTTGTGGGGCCATTTAAAGTCCTGAGGAGAATAAACGAGGTGTGTTACAGATTACAACTTCCTTCTTATCATCGTATTAACCCCTCGTTTCATGTGTCTCTCCTCAGGCCGGTGGTAGCTGGTCCGCTGCAGGAAAATGAGGTACGGGAGGTCCCTCCACCCCCCCTGGACATTGGGGGGCCCCCGGCGTACACAGTCCGGTCCATCTTGGACTCCAGACGCCGGGCGAGGGGCCTGCAGTACCTCGTGGACTGGGAGGGGTACGGCCCGGAGGAGAGGTGCTGGGTACCGGTGGAGGACATACTGGACCCAGCGCTCATCCGGGAGTTCCACAGCCTCCATCCGGATCGCCCTGCGCCTCGCCCTCCGGGGCGTCCTCGAGGCCGGCGTCAGCGCGCTGCGGGAACCGCGCGTCAGGGGGGGAGTACTGTCACGACACCGACGGATGGTGGCACCCCTCCTCGGCCGGGCGGAGCTCGGCGGTCGTCGTCGCCGGCCTACTAGCTGCCATCGATCCTTTTTTGTTTCACTTTCTGTTGGTTAGGTCTAGGTAGGCACGCACCTGTTTTGGGTTAGTCATTAGTAGGGGGGGGGGGGGGGGGGTATTTAGTTTAGCATAGGATGTTTGTGTTTGTGCGTGATTGTGTTTCTTGTCCGGTTTATGTGCTTGAGGAACGTGTGCTGGTTTTCCTCTGCCTGTAGTTGGTTTCATTGTGTACACCACCGCAGAATTATTTAAGGACTGCGTCCCTATGTTTTTGGCGACCACATCCAGTTTTCTTGAATAAAGAAGTGTGGTCAAGAACTCTCTGTCTCCTGCGCCTGACTCTACCTCTCCTGTTTTTTCGAGCCAGCCCGTGACACCATTCCTCCTGACAGAGCTGGTGTAACTGAGTCAGGTTTGTAGGCCTCCTTGCTTGCACACGCTTTTTCAGTTCTGCCCACACATTTTCTATAGGATTGAGGTCAGGGCTTTGTGATGGCCACTCCCATACCTTGACTTTGTTGTCTTTAAGGCATTTTGCCACAACTTTGGAAGTATGCTTGGGGTCATTGTCCATTTGGAAGATCCATTTGCAACCAAGCTTTAACTTCCTGACTGATGTCTTGAGATGTTGATTCAATATATTCACATAATTTTCCATCCTCATGATTCCATCTATTTTGTGAAGTGCACCAGTCCCTCCTGCAGCAAAGCACCCCCACAACATGATGCTGCCACCACCGTGCTTCACAGTTGGGATGGTGTGCTTCGGCTTGCAAGCCTCCCCCTTTCTCCTCTAAACATAATGATGGTCATTATGACCAAACAGTTCTATTTTTGTTTCATCAGACCAGAGGACATTTCTCCAAAAAGTATGATCTTTGTCCCCATGTGCAGTTGCAAACCATAGTCTGGCTTTTTTATTGCGGTTTTGGAGCAGTGGCTTCTTCCTTGCTGAACGGCCTTCAGGTTATGTCAATATAGGACTTGTTTTACTGTGGATATAGATACTTTTGTACCTGTTTCCTCCAGCATCTTCAGTAGATCCTTTGCTGTTGATCTGGGATTAATTTGCACTTTTCGCACCAAAGTACGTTCATCTTTAGGAGACAGAACGCTTCTCCTTCCTGAGCGGTATGATGGCTGCGTGGTCCCAAAGGTGTTTATACTTGCGTACTATTGTTTGTACAGATGAACGTGGTACCTTCAGGCATTTGGAAATTGCTCCCAAGGATAAACCAGACTTATGGAGCTCTACAATTTTTTTTCTGAGGTCTTGACTGATTTATTTTGATTTTCCCATGATGTCAAGCAAAGAGGCACTGAGTTTGAAGGTAGGCCTTGAAATACATCCACAGGTACACCTCCAATTGACTCAAATTATGTCAATTAGCCTATCAGAAGCTTCTAAAGCCATGACATCATTTTCTGGAATTTTCAAACTGTTTAAAGGCACAGTCAACTTAGTGTATGTAAACTTCTGACCCACTGGAATTGTGATACAGTGAATTATAAGTGAAATAATCTGTCTGTAAACAATTGTTGGAAAAAATTACTTGTGTCATGCACAAAGTAGATGTCCTAACAGACTTGCCAAAACCATAGTTTGTTAATTAACATTTGACATTTGTGGAGTGGTTGAAAAACAAGTTTTAGTGACTCCAACGTAAGTGTATGTAAACTTCTGACATCAACTGTATATATTTTCATAAATGCCACGCGATGCAAGAGACAGGTTGGAATGTCTGACTAGAATATGGGGCAAATCTACATTTTTATTCTAAATTTGAGGTGTTTGAATTCGTTGATTAAATGCGAGACATGATTGTTTGGTTGCAGGACACGGGACAAAGAGCCAAAATGCAGGACTGTCCCGCACAATCTGGGACATTTGGTCGCCCTGGACTGCCATACGATCTGCACCCACCTCAAAAGACGAGGCATCCATTCAGATTTGGCTTAAAGCCACACATTTGAATAAATACCCGAAACTACCCTGAATTGCTCTTTCCACTTTGTGGACAGGAAACCTACAGAGGAGCACCCTATTCCAGAAAAGTATCTTGGCTACGATGCCCATGTAAAGAAGGAAAGGCAACTACTGTTCAGGACGTCATCAATTCAAACAAGTAATGTGTGTAACGTTAAAGCTAACACTAGCTAGCCAAGTGGGAAAGGTGCTAACATGTAATGAAATAATATACTTACATGCTGCTCTAGCTATGTAAACACGATCCAACTCTGAACACATTGACCATACTAGTAGGTCAGCTGCAATTAATGTTAGTCACATGGTAGCCTACCTGTTTACTTTCTTTGCCAACAACAAGCTGCTAGTCTGTGTAGATATGAGAACATGCATTCAGGTTAGAAAATGTAGCTAGCTAACGTTACCTAATTGATTTGAGACACATTGTATTTAGCTAACTTACTTGTTTTTTATGTTTGAGTGGTGTGTCATGTCGGAGTGATCGGAGGAACGACTGAGCATTCAAGTGCTCGGAAGGAAAGCAAGAAACCTTCTCATCATTGATAGCCGAAATCGCTGCCATTTTCAGCGGTGCATGACATCAGAGTTCAGGGACTGAAATCAGTCGTTTCCAGTCGTAATTACAAGTTGGAGGGGCCTTCATGTGTATTTTCCCAGTAGGAAGGTCGTATTTACAGTTCCCAACATGACGTGTATGTGGCATTGGTCAAGTTTGCAAAAAATAAGTAGTTAACACTCTTACATTTTGTACAGATGATCGTCATGGTGACAGTTTACCGCAAAGCTGTAACTTTACTAAATATGAGGATGACCAGATGCAAACTGCGGAATTCAAATCAAGTGGGAAGATTCAGCTACATGACAAAATGGCCTCCAAACAAATCCACCTGTCATAAACAAATCCAATGTAACAAAGTTGAGGAACTATTAACCAAAACCGTTCAAGAACGACACCAGCTCAACAATTTACACTGGCCTACCTTTTCTTGCATTCTTTGCACGTTTCTTTCCTTACACCTTTCAACAGCACCAACTTCAAACTGGACATCATGGATCTAATACTGATGACCCTGATGAGGCAGAAATTCAACCTAATCCAATGAGATCTTGCAGTTTTTTTTTCCTGTTTCCCAGAGTCTTGTAAGCAGGATCATATCCCACTGGATGAAAGTAATGAAGGAGCAAAAATACTTAGAATCTGTACTGCTTGTTAACCTCTACCCTCAGTGGCACCCTCTACTCCCACCCCCAAAATTGAGTTTTCCTTACATTTTTGATGAGCTAACAGCTATCATATAGTTCTTACAGAAATCATGTAAAATAATTATTCTGCTTAGAAAATAAACTGATCACATATACATTAGAAAATACTATAATTTCATGATAGGCCTCTTTTTGGTAAAATACTATAATTTCATGATAGGCCTCCTTTTGGTAAAATACTCCACCCCTCCCTCTTCCCCACACACAAACGAGAGCACTTGTAAAATGCTCACTTTTATTTTTAACTACATTTATTGTCATTGCATACATGTTTTGTTTCATTGTGACTTTAGTCCAGTTCTGCCCATGTACAATACTGTCCTTGCAAAGCCATAGACAATGATGCATTATAACCATGGATTTCTTTTGTTACAGAAGATGATGATTAATCAAAAAAATAAAAATATTTTGATGTCTGCAATCTTGACAAGCATTATGTATATTTAAAAACATCCGATCGTCAACATCCAATCAGTGCAAATGAATAAAAAATAAATACAACGCCAATTGAATGTAAAGTATCACTCCTAGCAAATCAGAGAAACTCATATTTCAGTAATAAAGAAAACACTGATACACTGAAAACACTAAGTCTAAATGAACACTGCTAAATCTAATACAATGATAATTCTTAGTGCAATTTCAATTATACGCCACCTTACATTTCCCTCTTATAAGATTATAGTCTACAGGTGTTACTTATGATGCAGCCTCTGATACAGTTACTTTATACATTCCAAGGGTCATTGATGTATTGCAACCTTGTGAATTCTCACAACTCTGTAATATTGCACAGTATAGTATTATCAGTTCAAAAGGAAGATTGTCAAGACCTGGGCTGTTTTCCATGTAGATGTGTCCTCCACAGTCAAAGGAAGTGCACTGGTGTTTCTTCAGATTCTAATGGTTTTCCAGAAATTCCAAATTATCTGAGGAATATAGGATGTCTATCAAAATCATATGAGCCTGCTCAGATCATTGAGAAAGAGGGTGGGGGGGGGGGGGGGGGGGGTTATTGCACCCCCCTCCTACATCATCAGTCTACATCCATACCTTCTGGAGTTTGTATAAGAAAGATACACTACATGACCAAAAGTATGTGGACACCTGCTCGTCGAACATCTCATTCCAAAATTATGGGCATTAATATGGAGTGCGTCCCCTACTTGCTGCTATAACAGCCTCCACTCTTCTGGGAAGGCTTTCCACTAGATGTGGAAACTAGATCCACATTGCTGCAGGGACTTGCTTCCATTCAGCCATTAGTGAGGTTGGGCACTGATGTTGGGCAATTAGGCCTGGCTCACAGTCTGCGTTCCAATTCATCCCAAAAGTGTTCGATGGGGTTGAGGTCAGAGCTATGCTCAGGCCAGTCAAGTCAAGATCTCCCACACCGATCTCCACAAACCATTTCTGTATGGGTCTTATTTGTGCACAGGGGCATTGTCATGCTGAAACAGGGGGCCTTCCCCAAACTGTTGCCACAAAGTTGGAAGCACAGAATCATCTAGAATGTCATTGTATGCTGTAGCGTTAAGATTTCCCTTCACTGGAACTAAGGGGCCTAGCCCGAACCATGAACAGCCCCAGACCATTATTCCTCCTTCACCAAACTTTACAGTTGACACTATGCATTGGGGCAGGTAGCATTCTCCTGGCATCCACCAAACCCAGATTTGTCCGTCGGACTGCCAGATGGTGAAGCATGATTCATCACTCCAGAGAACGCATTTCCACTGCTCCAGAGTCCAATGGTGGCAAGCTTTACACCACTCCAGCCTACGCTTGGTATTCCACATTGTGATCCTAGGCTTGTGTGTGGCTGCTTTGCCATGGAAACCTATTTTATGAAGCTCCCGAAGAACAGTTCTTGAGCTGACGTTGCTTCCAGAGGCAGTTTGGAACTTGGTAGTGAGTGTTGCAACCGAGGACAGATGATTTTTATGTGCTGTGCACTTCAGCTTTCCTGTTCTGTGAGCTTGTGTGGCCTACCACTTCGCGGCTAAGCCGTTGTTGCTCCCAGATGTTTCCACTTCACAATTACATTGCTTACAATTGACCGGGGCAGCTCTAGCAGGGCAGAAATTTGACGAACTGATTGTTGGAAAGGTGGCATCCTATGACGGTGCCACATTGAAAGTCACTGAGCTCTTCAGTAAGGCCAGTCTACTGCCAATGTTCGTCTATTGAGACTGTATGGCTGTGTCCTCTATTTTATGCACCTGTCAGCAACGGGTCTGGCTGAAATAGCCAAATACACTAATTTGAAGGGGTGTCCACATACTTTTGTTTGTATATTGTGTATAATCCCAATATGGGATTTGGCCTGTCTCTGAAACAAATGGAGGCATCATAGAGTCCAAATGCTCTAGGGAGGCTCTTCATCTGTCTTGAAATCAAACGTTACTTTGCCTCTATCCACCACTAAAATCAATGGAAGGTCATAATGTTTATCTATAGTAAATAATGTTAAACTAGTCAGAAAAAAAGAGAGATGTAGTAGCTCGAAAGTTATATGGATGGAAGAAAAAAGACAAATAGGCAGACATGGGTTTAGTGACACTAGTACATCTCTCTTTCCTCCCTGTTTAGTGAGTCTACACATTGATCTTATCTAAACTCCAGCTGAAGTTGGGTCATCTACCTCCTTGTTTTAAATTTGACTAACAATTTGTCTAAGTTACTCTTGTGCACAGGAGTGCACAAAAGCACTGTTTCAAGGGAAATATATGGATTGTGATTAAGAATAAATTGTGATACAAATTGTGCAAAACAGCAATGTATGGTGTCTTCATTGTTTTTTCAAATGGGAAGTCTATCATCAAATATTTCCTAGACCTCTCACATTAAAACATACAGAAGAGAACACTATTTCTGTAATCTTATGAATATCATTTCGAAATACAAATATAGTATTTGCACAAGAATATAATTTTCATACCAAATGGGCTATTTGGGAAATAAATCAGCGCCACAAGCAGAAACTCTCCCACACAGACTAAAGTGCTTACAAACTTTGGCCACTTTGGTATGATGCAGCTTTGCATACTACCACTGGCATGATGGCAGAGAATAGTAGAACTTGCTGGTTGTACTCCAATTCTGTGCTAGGAATTTATCCTTGAAATATCAACTGGTCGGTTGGTCTTTCATGAGTTGAAGTCCCTCGGTCAGGCACTCCAAATGTAGCTCAGTCCAGCTTTAGGAGAGAAGCCATTGCTTATGTCAGGATGTCCTGCGGATCAGCCTTTGAAGTGAAAACTGCCAGGGTCTCCATCAATAAAACTGTTGAACTTCAGTGAAAGAAGTCTGAATAATTCCAAATAGATTAACCTCTGGTTCTCTGAAAAGCCATACAGTGCTTCTGAAAAAAACTCCCCAGAGCTGACACTCTGGTGGATGGAAGGTGGGCCCATAGAGCTCTGAGTGACAGGAATCCCTCCTGCTCTGCTCACATTGGGTCAGGTGCGCTGGATCTAAGACGTGACGACTGGGGATGGAACACATCGGAGAGCCTTGAGGAATGTCTTGTTTTCTGGCCAAAAGCGGAAACACAAAAGAAAGGTAAATATTTTCTATTATTGTACAAACTGAGCTGTCCATCAGAAGTGGTGTGTGGGTAAAACCGTTGGAGAAGCCAAGCCAGGGAAAAAAAAGCCATATTACAACCTATTGCGTTGTTTGCTCTATAACCTGTTAGTTCATATGCCTTCACACTAAAATATAGACCTAAGGCCGAGACAATAAGAAGACAGTGGCAGAATAAACTTTTGTTTCATCACAAAACCGGAGAACAACATATGTCCGGTGAAGTCCACACAACATATTGCATGTAACAAACAGTTACATGATCTACAGCATGGTCAAGCAAGTTAATGTTTGACATTTTCGGACTACTAAAACAACTATTGATTTAGAACCACGAGTTATAGAAAGTTTCAAAGAAAACAGACACTGCCTCCACTATCCCAGCACCATTTCATCATCTAATCACCTATATTTAGTCTAATACATTGACAACTAAAAGATGCCAAAAAACTATTTAGTCAAATCAACGTAAGCTAAATATGATGTGGCTGTACAGTGGAAAAAACATGTTGACTCACCCTACTTGTTGAAAAATGCAAATGCCATCTTCTTTCATGTTGCCTAAAAGGTCTATGACTTTGTCATACACGCTTTTAGTTTTTGTTGTCCTAGATTACTTGGCTAAAAATACTTTCTCGCTAGCCTAACTTCCTTTCATGAGCAATGATGCGCCAGGCCAGCTAGTTAACTACATATACATTAGCTAGCGACATGTTGAACTTCCATCCTCTCAGGCCAGGGGCTCAATGTATGCATTTATGGTTTGATCAGAATCACCGTTATAATCATTGGTCAGTACAGAGAATTAAGTAAAACCACAAGCCCAAATCCCTCTCTCCATCCATGGCTAATTTAGGAAAGGGCTGATTTTAGCTAGCTAGCTACCGGAGGACAATGACACAATGAGTTCATATGTGATAGGTGTGAAGCCAAATGCAAACTGGCTTCCCTTGACACTTTTTTTTGGTGTGCCAGGACCAATCGCAGCTGAACTCACTCAGTTTAGCGCAACGCTGATTGGCTATTATTTTATTTAACTTTTTAGTGACAGGGGGCAGTATTCGGAAATTCAGATGAATGACGTGCCCAAATTAAACTGCCTGCTACTCGGGCCCAGAAGGTAGGATATGCATGTTATTAGTAGATTTGGATAGAAAACACTCTGACGTTTCTAAAACTGTTTGAATGATGTCTGAGTATAACATAACTCATATGGCAGGCAGAAACCTGAGAAAAAATCCAACCCGGAAGTGGTTTGTAGTTTTTCAACTGATTGCCTTTCCAAACTACAGTGTCTGTGGGGTCATTTTGCACTTCCTAAGGCTTCCACTAGATGTCAACAGTCTTTAGAACCTTGTTTCATGCTTCTACTGTTACTGGGGAGAGAATAAGAGCTGTCTTAAGCCTGGGACCAACAAGTTGTTTACTGCGTGCTTACACAGGCGCGCCGCTCCTTCTTTTTCCTCTGTAATGAATACGCTATTGTCTGGTTGGAATATTATCGAACATTTATGTTAAAAAGACCCTAAGGATTGATTGTAAACATCGTTTGACATGTTTCTACGAACGGTAATGGAACTATTTGACTTTTCGTCTCGGGTTTTGCGCTCGCACATTATGCCTTTGGATTAGTGATCTGAACATGCAAACAAAATGGAGGTATTTGGACAAAAATATGGAGTTTATCGAACAAAACAAACATTTCTTGTGGAAGTGGGAGTCCTGGGAGTGCATTCTGATGAAGATCAGCAAAGGTAAGTGAAGATTTATAATACTATTTCTGAGTTTAGTTGACTCCAGAACTTGGCGGGTAACTGTATAGCTTGCTTTGATGGCTGAGCTCTGTACTCAGAATATTGAACAATGTGCTTTCACCGTAAAGCTATTTTGAAATCTGACACAGCGGTTGCATTAAGGAGAAGTGTATCTATAATTCTTTCAATAACTGTTGTAAATTTTATCAACGTTTATGATGAGTATTTTTGTAAATTGATGTGCTCATTCACCGGAAGTTTTGGGAGGCAAAACATTTCTGAACATCACGAGCCAATGTAAAATGGGGTTTATGGATATAAATATGAACTTTATCGAACAAAACATACATTACATTTAACATTATATTTAAGTCATTTAGCAGACACTCTTATCCAGAGCGACTTACAAATTGGTGCATTCACCTTATGATATCCAGACATGTATTGTGTAACATTGAGTCCTGGGAGTGTCATCTGATGATCATCATCAAAGGTTAGTGATTAATTTTAGCTGTATTTCTGGTTTTTGTGACGCCTCTCCTTGCTTGGAAAATGGCTTTGTGGTTTTTCTTGTTTAGGCGCTGTCCTAACATAATCTAATGTTATGCTTTTGCCGTAAAGCCTTTTTGAAATCGGACATTGTGGTTGGATTAACGAGAAGATTATCTTTAAAGAAAGACCAAGGGAGGCCAAATGCTCGCTGCCTTCCCTTGCATTCAATGCTACAGACGGCAACAATGTCATACTCTTTTTGATCAGACAGCATAGATGGGCTACACATACAGAGACAGAGTGGCGCTGTTTCGTTAGCTTCCTCCAGTAAGATACGTTCAGCCTCTTGCGAATTTAAGGAAATTTATGAAACACAGAGAGACAAAATAAATTATTTTTATGTTTTTTTTCTTGGTCGCCACTGCTGCCCATATAATCATTCAACTACGCACAAAGATCCAGGTCGAGAAATGGCCTGTGGTTCAAAGTGTACCCAATTGTCATACTTGAGTAAAAGTAAAGATATCTTAATAGAAAATGACTCAAGTAAAAGTGAAAGTCACCCAGTAAAATAATTGAGTAAAAGTCTAAAAGTATTGGGTTTTAAATATACTTAAGTATCAAAAATAAATGCAATTGCTAAAATATACATTAGTATCAAAAGCAAATGCTATAGATCACTTAAACTCCTTATATTAAGCAAACCAGACAGCATGGTTTTCTTGTTTAAAAAATGTCCGGATAGCGAGGGGCACCCTCCAACACTGACATAATTTACAAACAAAGCATTTGTGTTTATCGAGTCTGCTAGATCAGAGGCAGTAGGGATCACCATGTGTTCTCTTGATAAGTGTGTGAATTGGGCCATTTTCCTATTCTGCTAAGCATTCCAAATGTAGAGTACTTTTGGGTGTCAGGGAAAATGTAAGAGTAAAAAGTCAATATTTTCTTAGGAATGTAGTGGAGTAAAAGTTGTCAAATATAAATAGTAAAGTACAGACACCCCCCAAAAACGACTTACTGTACCTTTCTTTGTCAGGACTAGCCTGTGCCAGCTGATCTGTCAAGCCGTTACTGTTCCTCACATCCAGCATTGGGGTATGCCTCTGCCTCCTGGCTCTGAAACATGTACTGGAACACGTGTTTCATGGGGGGGATTAGATACTACTAAAGATAACACTGACCAGTACTATAAACCAACTACAGAGAGGCTACCTGCACAGCACACAATGATTCATACTCCCAAGAAGTGAGGTCAAATGTTGACAAGTTGTTTTACCATTACCTGCCTTTGTCTGACTAAAGCCAGTCATTTATGGCTGACACAGTAATGGTGATCACTAGTTACCACAGACACAAAGTCAAACCCAGCCTATTTCTACAATTTATCTTCTTAAAATCTGATTTTAAACCTAATCTTAACCCTAACCTAAACCACACTGCTAACCTTATATTAAGACAGAATTTTACGATATATACCATTTTAACTTTGTGGCAACTAGTGGAAAATCACAGTAACTCATAACTTGTGTTGACTTTACTGAATATATAACTAGACGACTTCAACATATAATATCTGTGCAGAGCTAATTCAAACACCATAAACATATTCTACTCACTGATTTTAGGTTGGACTCCATGTCATTAAAGTTCCACTCACTCAAGGGCAGGTTAAAATTGAATGGCTGTAAAGACAGAACAGCGTCCTATCAGTATGAGCTGCTGTGATCACTGTTATCACTCTTATCTAGTGAAGAGAAACTTCACATGAGAGCTATTATGCCTGTTTCTGCAGTAACGTTTCCCCATTGCTTCCGGGAGACAGGCTTTAAACACACTGTCTGCTAAGCTTCGGAGGGTCCTACTCACATCTGCGACAGCAGCGGTGGGCTCCACACTTTGCTGGTGGGTCCTCAGGAGAAGCTGCAAGTCCTCCAGACTCATGTCCACATTATCTACAGCATCAGGTACTTCTGGTCTACAACACACACACCATATCACACTACTTGGGCTTCACTTGAAAACAATACGTTAATATGTAATAAAATAAAACAATATAGAGCTGTTTATCTGTGTGTGTGTGTGGGGGTGTACCTTTCCAGAGCAGGTCTCTTGCTCCTCCTCTCTGCTCCAGACCCTCTGCCCTCCAGGACGGACTGTACCATGGCAACATGGAGGACAGGGGGTTCAGAACACACCTCGCAGGAGCCCAGTGGAACACCCTCCCCCCGGCCTCGCACCCCTGGGCTCACTGGTTCCTCTTTGATCAGCATCATACACTTATCCCTGTGTGGGGACAGAAACACAGCAGTCTCATCTGTTCATATCGTTCCTGCTGAATAAGGCTAGATACTGGATTTTGTTACTTTGGGAATCACTACAGGATAAAAGGTGACTTTGACATTTCATCCTCACCTTGTCTCTTCTGTTTGCATTTGAATGGCCATGTTGCTGGGTTGTGACATTTCCGTAACGTCTGATATGATTGGTCCTCCTGTCATTGCACTATTGGAGCAAGAGGCAGTTTCTGTAGATGGCTGTAGAGAAGGAGCAGTAAGAGAGTTTGATGAAAGGTTTGTGAAGCTCACAGCCTGACAGTCACTATGCAGTTCAAAATATGAAGGGCTTTATTTTATGATAATCATAATGTCCCAATGCTAAATGGAAACTTTAAATGCAGTACAACTAGCAAAAAGTAGTGTAATGGTGAACGGTAGAGTGGGTTCTCACCGACTGGATATAGAAGGGCTCATGCAGGGACTCCATTTGGTGGCTATGGTTGAACTTAGAGGCTGGGGGCGTGGTGGAGCCAACATCCAGCATGAGGGGACTGGATGGGCCAGGCATCACCATGAGGGGGAATATTGAGAAAACAATATAAATACTCTTATGCAATGACATGCCATGGAACTGACAGAGAGAGCAGTGTCTGCTCGTCTTTACTGGATGAGAGCCAAGGATAAGGGGAAGTACCTGTAACCTCTATTGCAAGGGTGACTAAGAAAGCAGTGGTAGTTTTGAGAAACTAGCTTGGCTTGTGTAGAACATGTAGACCTTAAAACACTGAATAACCCACTTGCTTTTCAACCACTGAGAAAAGTTAATAATGTATGTTAGTAATTACACTACGTAATTGACTTTTGTGATATTTTATTTCATTCATCTTATACCAGCCACTACTGTTTCTATTTTGCCAAGGCTGTGTACACAATGCTATATCTCTATCAGTTTAATTTACTGCAACCAATACTAAGCACAAACAGCAGGGCACAATGACAACATGAATTGTATTGTAGAACACAGCTATGCCACAGTGTTATGAATGTGAACAATGTACAGTTAATGTCAGTTGTGATTGTAAATCTTTAGGTGTTATGGGCATGACCGCTGTAATGAGAGAAAGGGGGATACCTAGTCAGTTGTACAACTTAAATGTGTCTTCTGCATTTAACCCAACCCCTCTGAATCAGAGAGGAGCTGCCATAATCAACATCCACGTCTTCTAATGGGTTAACTGCCTTGCTCAGGGGCAGAACGACAGCTTTTTACCTTGTCAGCTCTGGGATTCGATCCAGCAACCTTTTGGTTACTGGCCCAATGCTCTTACCATTAGGCTACCTGCGAACATATGAGCGTTGTATGTGACTGTGCCTTGTCCTTCGACCGATTTGTTCACACGGGTCACACAAGCTGACAGTGCATTTCTCATAGAGGATAGAGGGTCATGCGCCCTGGTTAAGTGGGGTGGTGTGGGTGTGAGAGGATGGGAGGGGGGGTGAGTGATTGTGTGTGTGTGTGTGTGTGTGAGGGGCTTAGAGCTCAGTAGGTCTGATTCAGCATTCAGCTCCATTCATCTCAACTGTGATTGTGCAGCTGACCACATCCAGCTGAGTTGGCCGTTCCCACTGCAGTGTTTGTGTTACTATTGTCGATTTGTTAGTATAGTGTATGTACATACAGGTGTGTTTGTGTGTGTGTTTTTGAGTGCATGTATTGTTAATCTTAGCCTGTGTGTGTGTACGTGTGTGTGTGGGCACGCACTACAAAGAGAAGCAGTATACTCACAGCTTTCTCTTCATTGCTACAGTGCTGGGTGTGCTTGATTGCATCTGGCTGAATAGGAACTGAATCAGCTATAAAGGAGCAAAAAACAGAGAATGATGCAGCACTAAGTAGTCTCTCTAGACAGACGAGTTACCTCTTACAATGTTCCGCGGTCTGGGGTTCTGAGAACAGCACCAAAGTAACACACTTGGACTCCTCCCCCCTGTCGCTCGCTCGCTCTCTAACACACACACACACACACACACACACACACACACACACACACACACACACACACACACACACACACACACACACACACACACACACACACACACAATTGTCATGTTTGTTCAGAGGTTCTCACCTTGTTCATGACTTTCTGCTGCTGGGTGTGGTTCTGTCTCAGTGAGACCACCTCTCTCCACAGCACCTCATTCTGCCTGGAGGAGTAAGACAGACCACTGTGACATTCACTATTTCATTATCAACCCCATCACTCACCATCCCGCATGTGTGTGATCTATGTGTGATTAAATGGTGTGACTAGGCAGTGCTCTGGTTTCAGCCCGTTCACCCTGATGGGTCATATCGGAGTGCTCAGCCAAATGTCATCCACCTATTCCAGATCAGACAGAGACATGTGAAAGGTCACCTGTACTGCTACCTGACGCATGCACCTGACCAGCTCACCGGACACTATTATAGGGCGCAACGGTCAGGTGAGCGGCTGAATGTTCTCTTCAACCAATGTAGACAATAGACCAAACCATTGGAACATACAATGCGGCCAGGGACAATGCATGGACTACTGAGGATGGACTATGAGTTGCTTTGACTCTGTTGCATATGGCTTAGTATGATTAGTAATATGTTTTGTCCCAGTTCAGTGCCTCAAACTAAATGTCATAGCATTAAACCAACTACAGTACTGCTAATTGTAACTGTATTGATTTAGCATGTGTCATACATTGTGGATGTAGTTATGATTGATGCGTTGTATCAGCACACTGTTCTTCCTACTTACTGTTTCATGTCTTGCATCTGACACTCCATGTTCTCTTGTTGACTGCGCAGCACCTGCACCTCATACAGCAGCTTACTCAAGTCCTCCTGCCGTACTTTAGTCTCTTCACTTTTCACGATTGAGACCTAAACACACACAGAGGTCTTACCATGTGTACTTTGTTGGCGTGTGTGTGTGTGTGTGTGTTTTATTTCCTAGGTTTCTGTCTCACCTTCCTCTTGATGTGCTCCAGCAAGTGTTCGTGGCCTTGCAGGAAGTAGAGGTGCTGGAACTCTGTGTCGTCTCGCTCTGGCTTCACCAGGCCACTCTGCTCTATGTTCACCACCTTCCTGAAGCCATCTGCACACCAGTCACAGTTAGCGGCACACAAAACACACCTCCAGAGGCACAAACACTCAAATGAATGCCTATCCTACAGTACCTACACATAAACAATACACAAGTCATTCCTACACTATTCACTTCTAAATACTGCTAAATATTCGAGAGAGTCTTTATTCTTTAGGGATGAGGAGAGGTACTCACACATGTTGAGCTGTCGGACAAAGCTGGCCATGTTGTTATGTTTGAAGTACTTTGGCAGCACCTCCTTGGCAAACCTGCCCTGGTCAAAAACATGGAAGCTGGTTCCAGTCTGAGGGACAGAACCAAAATATGGGTTTGTGTTTAAGTTCTATGAACCACTGATTGGCCATTGACTACCTCAATTCAACATTCAGAGCCAGTTTCCCAGACACAGATGAATGCTTTTTAGTCAAGGACGTTAGTGTCAAAACCATCTAAGGCTCAGTCCTATAAATCATGTGAAGATTGATCAAATAGGAAGTCTTATTTGCTTTTTACAACAAGAAGTCCATATTAAGTCTTTACTTTGCATATCCTAGTTCTTTTTGAAAATAATATATGGATTTGAGCAGACAGGGGAACCTTAGCCACTTCCCTTTTTAATTTCTTAGAATTTAAGTATGCTAAAAGCTGAAATGAAAGTTGAGGGAAAAACACATTTATCAGTAAGCTGTACACAACCTATTTGACAGTAAATCAATGACAAGATGATGGACTTTTGTCACTTAGGTAAAGTCCAGTAGCACAGGGGTAATCAACCTGGGGTCAGCAAAAATATCTTTAGAAAATTCCCCCCCAATGTCTTTTTGAATATTGCTAGCAACAACAGAATAAATACATTTTCAGTAGAAAAGAGGAGCATGTCTTCTTTCTAATGATGACAACTTTATTTCTTGACTTGGATATAATTTATTTTGCCAACCTATGGCTAATCTTTGTTTAACAAGCTAAACAGCTGCAATAAGTGAAAATGTGTTACCATTGTAGCTCAGTGTTGGGGAGTAGCCTAGTGAACTACATGTTGTTCAACTAGTAATTAAACTACTTGGTGGTAGTTGAACTAAATTCAAATCTTGGTAGTGTTTTAAATAGTTCAGAACCTTTTTGCCATGTAGCGGTGAAGCTAATCCTGCATTCACGTGCTCATCGGAACTTCCTAGTTGTGATGTCGGAAATACAACTTGTTTCATTCAGAGGCATTTTCTAATTTCACTGATGAATTGCAAGGCAGGCACGTGTTTTGAGTTAGCCAAAGGTTTAAACAGATAACTTTTTTTGTTAATCCGGGTATAAATGGTCACCAATTGATTTGATGTTCAAACATAGAACTATCCTTGAGTAATAGAGAAGTAGAATCTTCACTAAAACAGGACTTCTCTATCTTGTAATTTCTATCAAACACATGAAATATATTCCACTATATGAAAGACCGCTAACTCTCTTTAACCAACCAGAAGTGTCAGTCCTTCAGGTACTCACAGCACTCCAGCAGATGAGATGGTTGGTGTCCGGGTCCTCGACCAGGGTCCACAGTTTGGTTAGGAAGGCAGGCACGTTACTGGCATAACCCCCATCCACACCAATAGAGCCAGGAGATTCCTGCATGGCTGCGCTTCAGTTGGATGAACAAACTGTTATTAAGAATGTGTATGAGAGAGTGTGTACGTGCACAGGTCCTACTCCATCTCTGAGCTGCTTTGCTGCTGACTCTCTCTGGACTACTCATTCGGCCATATCAGGCCCTGTCATCCCTACAGGCCAGCGTCAGCACAAACCTGCCCCTGCAGCGTCACTATAGCCCTCCAACACAAAAGACCCCACTGGGAAACAATACAGGCCATTACAAAGCCTAAAATAATACCACACTGTCATGCCAAACAATACGATACAGCACAGGAGCGCTGGTGAATACGTGTGTGTGTGTGTGTGTCCAGATATAAACACTCCTGTAAGAACATCTTTTCAGGGCCAGTTCCAAGAGGAGAGTCGTTGACTTGAAGACCGCACATTCATCACAATTCATGAAGGCCATGATACACCGACCTACACTCACAGACTCATCTTCATAGCTCAAGGACAAACACATAAATATCATATAACATGTAACCCTTAGAAAGAGTACATCATACAGTATGTGGTTTGTAAGATTTTTGTATCAACAACCACTGGTTTTGTGTCACAACCACTGGTTTTGTTTCACAATTTTTCAAGAACATTTTTGTGAAGTTCTTTGTGTCATTGAAAAATCTGATAAAATAAATTTCAAATTCTGGTCAGAAATAAATTAGTTCCTATTTGTGACCATGCAATTTGTATTCTTGTTTGCATCCCTGGAGAATGCTAATTTTATGCACCTTGATCTGTGGTTAATCACATGACAAATACACTGAACAAAAATATAAACGCAACATGTAAAGTGTTGGTCCCATGCTTCAAGAACTGAAATAAAAGATCCCAGAAAGCTTATTTCTCAAAAATGTTGTGCACAAATTTGTTAACATCCCTATTGGTGATAATTTCATCCACCTGACAGATGTGGCATATCAAGAAGCTGATTAAACAGCATAATAATTACACAGGTGCACCTTGTGCTGGTGACAATAGTCCACTCTAAAATGTGAAGTTTTGTCACACAACATAATGCCACAGATGTCTCATGTTTTGAGGGAGCGTGCAATTGGCACGCTGACTGTAGGAATGTCCACCGGAGCTTTTGCCAGAGAATTTTATGTTCCTTTTTATACCATCAGCCGCCTCCAACTTCACTTTTTCACAACCGCAGACCACATGTAGCCAGCCCAGGACCTCCACATTTGGCTTCTTCACCTGCGAGATCGTCGGAGACCAGCCACCTGGACAGCTGATGAAACCGTGGATTTGCACAACCAAATAGTTTCTGTGCAAACTGTCTGAAACTGTCTCAGGAAAGCTCATCTGCACACTCGTCATCCTCACCAGGGTCTTGACCTGACTGCAGTTCGGCATCATAACCAACTTCAGTGGGCAAATGCTCACCTTCAATGAATCACGGTATGGCATCGTGTGGTCGAGTGGTTTGCTGATGTCAACGTTATGAACAGAGCCCCATGGTGGCGATGGGGTTATGCTATGGGCAGGCATAAGCAACGAACATGATTGCATTTTATCGATGACAATTTCAAAGCACAGAGATACCATGACGAGATCCTGAGGCCCATTGTTTCGCCCATCCGTCCGCCGCAATAACCATGTTTCAGCATGATAATGCACAATCCCATGTTGCAAAGATCTATACAGAATTCCTGGAAGTTGACAATGTCCCAGTTCTTCGATGGCCTGCATACTCACCAGACATGTCATCTATTGAGCATGTTTGGGATGCTCTGGATTGACGTGTACGACAGCGTGTTCCAGTTCCCGCCAATATCCAGCAACTTCACAGAGCCATTGAAGAGGAGTGGGACAACATTCCACAGGCCACAATCAACAGCGTGATCAACTTTTTGCGAAGGAGATGTGTAGCTCTGCATGAGGCAAATGGTGGTCACACCAGATACCAACTGATTTTCTGCTCCACATCCCTATCTTTAAAAAAAAAGTATCTGTGACCAAGAGATACATATCTGTATTCTCTATAATGTGAAATTCATAGATTAGCGCCTAATGATTTCGTTTCAGTAGACCGATTTCCTTATATGAACTGGAACTGTCACGTCTACTCCCACTCCTCCCCTCCAGCATTCGACGTTGTCGGTATACTAACCACCGGTCCTGGGATTCATCATTACGCACACCTGGCATCAATCATTACACACACGTCATCATGATACTCACCTGGACTCCATCACCTTCCTGATTACCTCCCATATATCTGCCACTTCCTTTGGTTCTTTCCTCAGTCACTATTGTTCCTGCATTTATGCTACTGTTATGGTGTCTCGTTTGTTGTTTTATTAAACATTTCACCTGCTTCTCGACTCTCAGCGTCTTCATTACAGTAACTCAGTAAAATCTTTGAAATTGTTTCATTTATATACTGCTCAAAAAAATAAAGGCAACACTTAAACAACACATCCTAGATCTGAATGAAAGAAATAATCTTATTAAATACTTTTTTCTTTACATAGTTGAATGTGCTGACAACAAAATCACACAAAAATAATCAATGGAAATCCAATTTATCAACCCATGGAGGTCTGGATTTGGAGTCACACTCAAAATTAAAGTGGAAAACCACACTACAGGCTGATCCAACTTTGATGTAATGTCCTTAAAACAAGTCAAAATGAGGCTCAGTAGTGTGTGTGGCCTCCAAGTGCCTGTATGACCTCCCTACAATGCCTGGGCATGCTCCTGATGAGGTGGCGGATGGTCTCCTGAGGGATCTCCTCCCAGACC
The DNA here is from genome assembly GCF_965601325.2 of Salmo salar. Taxonomy (NCBI): domain Eukaryota; kingdom Metazoa; phylum Chordata; class Actinopteri; order Salmoniformes; family Salmonidae; genus Salmo; species Salmo salar. The sequence goes on along the minus strand of NC_138300.1, from coordinate 89,518,151 downwards.
TGGACTAAAGCATCCCCCAACTCCTGGACAGTCTGTGGTGCAACGTGGCGTTGGTGGATGGAGCGAGACATGATGTCCCAGATGTGCTCAATTGGATTCAGGTCTGGGGAACGGGCGGGCCAGTCCATAGCATCAATGCCTTCCTCTTGCAGGAACTTCTGACACACTCCAGCCACATGAGGTCTAGCATTGTCTTGCATTAGGAGGAACCCAGGGCCAACCGCACCAGCATATGGTCTCACAAGGGGTCTGAGGATCTCATCTTGGTACCTAATGGCAGTCAGGCTACCTCTTGCGAGCACATGGAGGGCTGTGCGGCCCCCCAAAGAAATGCCACCCCACACCATGACTGACCCACCGCCAAACCGGTCATGCTGGAGGATGTTGCAGGCAGCAGAACGTTCTCCACGGCATCTCCAGACTCTGTCACGTCTGTCACGTGCTCAGTGTGAACCTGCTTTCATCTGTGAAGAGCACAGGGCGCCAGTGGCGAATTTGCCAATCTTGGTGTTCTCTGGCAAATGCCAAACGTCCTGCACGGTGTTGGGCTGTAAGCACAACCCCCACCTGTGGACGTCGGGCCCTCATACCACCCTCATGGAGTCTGTTTCTGACCGTTTGAGCAGACACATGCACATTTGTGGCCTGCTGGAGGTCATTTTGCAGGGCTCTGGCAGTGCTTCTCCTGCTGCTCCTTGCACAAAGGCGGAGGTAGCGGTCCTGCTGCTGGGTTGTTGCCTTCCTACGGCCTCCTCCACGTCTGCTGATGTACTGGCCTGTCTCCTGGTAGCACCTCCATGCTCTGGACACTACGCTGACACAGCAAACCTTCTTGCCACAGCTCACATTGATGTGCCATCCTGGATGAGCTGCACTACCTGAGCCACTTGCGTGGGTTGTAGACTCCGTCTCATGCTACCACTAGAGTGAAAGCACCACCAGCATTCAAAAGTGACCAAAACATCAGCCAGGAAGCTTAGGAACTGAGAAGTGGTCTGTGGTCCCCACCTGCAGAACCACTCCTTTATTGGGGGTGTCTTGCTAATTGCCTATAATTTCCACCTGTTGTCTATTCCATTTGCACAACAGCATGTGAAATTTATTGTCAATCAGTGTTGCTTCCTAAGTGGACAGTTTGATTTTACAGAAGTGTGATTGACTTGGAGTTACATTGTGTTGTTTAAGTGTTCTCTTTATTTTTTTGAGCAGTGTATTTTTGTTTAGTGTAGTTAACTTCTTTATGTTTAAAAAATATTCACCTAAAAACAAATTATGAAATACAAATTAAATCAAGCCTATAATTGGGAAAACAATTGACATGATTAAACAAAACTGAAGGCAATTACAAAAAGAAACACCAAAGTGCGAAACATCAAATCAAATTATATTGGTCCATACACATATACATGAATGCAAAATAGTAACATGAAAATGTTTGACTTATATTTAAGGCTGACATATAGGCTACCTTTCAAACTAGTAGCAACCTTTGTGCAGCAACCTTTGTACAACACTTGCCCACAATGAGCCCTTCAATAATCACTCACCCAGCACTCTTTTTCCGTCTCACATAAGGGCAGTGGTTAAAGTACTTAAGTAAAAATACTTTCAAGTACTACTAAGTAGTTTGCTTTGGTATATGTACCTTACTATTTATATTTTTGACAACTTTTACTTTTAATTCACTACATTCCTAAAGAAAATAATGTACTTTCTACTCCTTACATTTTCCCTGACACCCAAAAGTAGTCATTACATTTTGAATGCTTAGCAGAACAGGTGTGCCCCTGACTATTCGTAAATTTAAAAAAACGATACAATTGTGCTGTCTGGTTTGCCTAATATAAGGACTTTGAGATGATTTATACTTTTTTAAATTACATTTACTTTTCGTACTTAAGTATATTTCAAACCCAATACTTTTAGACTTTTACTCAAGTAGAATTTTATTGGGTGACTTTCACTTTCACTTGAGTCATTTTCTATTAAGGTATCTTTACTTTTACTCAAGTATGACAATTTGGTACTTTTCCCACCACTTCATAATGGATATTTAACTTTGTTCTGGCCTACAACGTTAAAATAATGGACTTCTGGTGCCATCTGGTGTTTAGATTTATGGACATAAAAATCATATACTACGGATGGCCAGTTTATGGTCACTGCACATAGAACAGGTCACCACTGTAATAACAAGGAGTCTCATATACTCTTTCATTTGAATATGAGGTTCAGGATGTCTTCCAGGTGGACCAACAGGATGTCTCCAAAAGCTAGCCAGGTTCAGAGGCTTCATGCAGGCAGGCCAAAAATGCCCTCTCTGCCCTGGAAGCATAAAACATCAGCAGCGCTGGTCCATTAGAGAAACATACTGCACTGCTAGCTAATTTAAGCAACCTGTCAAAGATACAGTAAGTTTAATATCCCAAAACAACATTTATCTTAAGATTTCTAATAATCTGAGAATAGTTGACATAGAAAGTATCAGGATACGAAGGGCTTTCTCCAAAATAAGACATTTAGGCTGAGAGAGACTACAAAGCTGCAACAAATTGAATTTTGTCTAAATGTGAAGCAGGAAATCACTTGCATTTGCATTTAGATGCATTTTACCCCGCATGTGCCTGGGAGAGATATGGCTGTAATACCTGTACCCGGATCCACCAGTGTCCACTGTGCATTGTTTGGGAAAATAATGCTCCCTTACCTGCTTCAACAAAGGCCCATGCTGGGAAGTTAGTGCCCCCACATCACCAAAATGATAGTGGACAGTGTTTAGGGCCCCATTTGGGGATGTTGTATTTAGTGAAATTTGGGGTAACACAAGGGGAGGCTGAGCCTGGTAGACCCCACCTGTGCTTTATTGGTTAAGACAGGTTTTGCCTGATGAGAGGCTTTTTTCTTTTAAATGCTGACATTTTGAAGTCAGAACTTTGTATATATATTCAGTGGAGGCTGCTGAGGGGAGAATGGCTCATAATAAAGGCTGAAATGGACACCTGGAATGGCATTAAACACATGGCAACCATGTGTTTGATGTATTTGATACCATTCCACCTATGCTGCTCCAGCCACTACCATGAGCCCATCCTCCCCAAATAAGGTGTCACCAACCTCCTGTGCAGTGGTGATTTTAGAATGTAAATCTTGGTGGAGTAAACTCCCCCCATAAATGTGGGATGCATGCCAGCAAAGCCACTACACAACACTATACAATACATGAATTTGACTATAACAGTGACAAACGGTGCCCACAAACTGTTAGGGCCTACATAAATCAAATCAAAGTTTATTTGTCACGTGCACCAAATACAACAGGTGTAGACCTTTCAGTGAAATGCTTACTTACAGGCTCTAGCCAACAGCGCAAAAAAGGTATTAGGTGAACAATAGGTAAGTAAAGAAATAAAAACAACAGTAAAAAGACAGTGAAAAATAACAGTAGCGAGGCTATAACTAACAAGGCAACATACAGGCACCGGTTAGTTGGGCTGATTGAGGTAGTATGTACGTGTAGATAAGGCATTCCCATCAGAAGAGTCAACACCTCACCATTGTTACACCTGGCTATCAGCGGAGCTTTGTCTGGCAGCGAAACAGTTCATTCAGCCTCATTTACTGCCTTTAAAAAAAACATAGCTGATATGGCTGACTTGCTAAAACAAATGTGGTTTCTGCTGACAATTGAGATGTACAAACTATGGCATAAGGGGACAACGAGTGGATAAGAGGCAATCCGTAATTTCGATTAAGACATTAATGAGCGAGCTAGGACGGATGTAGACAATATATCTATTTGTTGAGCACTTTTGAAATGTACAGCAACAAAATTCAGAACATGGGCCGTTCTTACAGTATTCTCCCTACACACCAAGTCAGAACTGTAGGATAAATAAAGGGGGCATATAAGCAGACAATGAAAGCTCTTACAATATTCGATGATGACTTTTCTCTGAAACAGGCTATAGGCTACATGTGCACCACCAAGTCAGAACAGTAGGCTAAATTGGGGCTTTTTAACATATATCTTCAATAAAATTCCAACCGGACCTATCCGTTCTCTTTAGGAGTGAATATGAACTCAGCTCGCTCCCAAGTCCTTGCGCGTGACTGAGCCCATGCCTTATAATGGGACAACTACTTCCTTGGGCTGTTATTCCCATCAAATTCACCATAGAATCTTCAAACAACGTTCTAAAGACTGTTGACATCTAGTGGAAGCTTTAGGAAGTGCAAAATGAACCCGAAGTCACTGTATACTGTAAAGGCAATCACTTGAAAGAACTACAACTCAGATTTCCCACTACAACTCAGATTTCCCTGGTTGGATTTTTCTCAGGTTTTTGCCTGCCATATGAGTTCTGTTACACTCACAGACATCATTCAAACAGTTTTAGAACCTTCAGAGTGTTTTCTATCCAAATCTACTAATAATATGCATATCCTACCTCCTGGGCCCGAGTAGCAGGCAGTTTAATTTGGGTACGTTTTTCATCCGACCATGAAAATACTGCCCCCTATCCCTAAGAGATTGCAAGTCAGCCATATCAGCTATGTTTTTTTAAAGGCAGTAAATGAGGCTGTATGAACTGTTTCGCTGCCAGACAAGGCTCCGCTGATAGCCAGGTGTAGCAGTGGTAATGTTTTGGGATTGCTGTTGGCACAGCTTTATGTAGGCCCTAACAGTTTCGTTTCAGTATGATATGTTGGATAAAGGAATAAAGACAGACACCAATGTCAAGTTCAATAGCCTTGTTCATGCATTGTACAAATCCCTACACGCGGAGTCCAGGGAACAGTCCGGCTAGTCGATTACCTATCAACTAGACTCCGTAACATCATCCTTTTCAATAGAATGTGCAAACATAACGGCATAACATTAAGTGCTTAACAGTCAAGTCATAACAATTGAAAAAGCATGACATTGTCTTTTTACTTCAGTTGTCATCTTCCTTTTTTCCCTTTTTTTTTATAAACAGAGGACAAGTCAACACAGTCTCTTGCTTACATAGTAAGCCTGTTCGGTGGCTTGCACAGCCGACCCACCCGTGAGTAAGTATTGGCTCTGACAGGGGTAGGATTAGGGCCACGAGCTGGAGAGCTTGGTGGGGTAGAAGCCTCACCTTCAGTTGGCTCATGCCTCAATTCTGCGCCCCTTACCCTTAGGCCTGGACTGTGATCCAGCTCATCTAGGTGAGTGTATGGCGTGTTCTGGTTTGTCTGCACTGCTATGCACAGATCCACCCGATGACGACGATAGAGGGAGCCACCAACATCCACCAGGTAAGAACGTGGTGCAACTCTCTGTAGGCACGTGCCCAGCCTCCAAAGTCCTGTGTGGTCTCCCGGCAGCGGTTTCATCCTTATCGTTTCACCCATCTCCAGTTCTGGTAGGTCTCGAGCAGACCGGTCGTAGAAGCACTTAGCGAGCTGCTTTCTGTGACGCAGTTTGTCCGTGACGCCAACCATGACTCAGGGCTCAAGTAGTTTGTTAGCTACGGGGATGGTAGTTTTCAGACGTCTGGACAGAAGGCGTTGTGCTGGGCTGCTGTCCATGTTTTCGGTGGGTGTGTTCCTCCACTGTAAGATCGCTTTCCATGGGTCGTTGCTGTCGCGTAAGGCCCTGCTTAACAGATTTTTTGCAATCTTGACAGCTGATTCTGCCTTGCCATTTGCTTTTGGGTGTCTTGGAGAGGAGGTCACGTGGTCAAATTCCCATTCTGAGGCGAAACGCTTGAACTGTGCAGTGAATTGTGGGCCATTGTCCGTGACTATCTTGTCAGGCTGACCTTGCCTTGCAAACTGCGCCTTGCAGCGCCTTATGACCGTCTCTGCAGACAAGTCAGGGAGCAGTTCAAGTTCCCAAAAGTCAGAGTAGTGATCAAAGATGAGAAGATAGTCCTTTTCTCTCTGGCTGAATAAGTCCATGCTGATGATTTGCCAGGCCCTTGTGGGCAGTTCGTGTGAACTCATGGTTTCCTTTTGCTGTTCATGAGCGTACTCGTTGCATGTGGTACAGTTGCTGACAAAGTCTTTAATTTTTGCTTGCATGTTTGGCCAGTATAATGTTTCACGAGCCTGGCAATAGCATGCGTCACCTCCAACGTGACTGGAGTGTATGCGGGTAAGCATCTCTGGACGTAGTGATTTGGGAATAATGACCTTCTGACCTCTGAACAAGACGCCATTTTGCACGCTGATCTCATCTCGAAAGGTCCAGTATTCTCTCACTGTGAAAGGTGTCTCCTCTTTCAGGTATGGCCAACCTGCGAGAGCCATGGACTTCAGTGACTGTAGGTGTTCGTCCTTATCAGTGTGTTGCCTGATCTGGGCTAGGCGGTGATCTGTGACGTTTAAGTAGTCTGCCTGACTTATCTGTTGAACATCTTGTTGTTCCTGCTGTAGCGAACAGATGGCCTGCCGCTGATAGGCAGTGCCTCTGCCTGTACATTGTGCTGTTGCCCTGCTCAGTGTGTCGCTGATCTACATCTCTGGTCCTGGCTTGTAAAGAACCTTCAGGCTGTAGTTTTGCAGAGTCAGGAGCATGCTTTGTAGCCTCTTGGGCGAGTTTTGGAGAGGTTTCCTGAATATGGCAATGAGTGATTTGTGGTCAGTTTCAGCAGTGACCAGCTCTCGACCATGTAAGTAATGGAATCGCTGGCAGGAGAAGACGATGCTGCGGCACTCTTTCTCAATTTGTGCATAGTTTTGTTCAGTGGGGGTGAGTGCTCTCGAGGAAAACGCAACAGGCTGTTCTTCCTGCATAAGGCAGCATCCAAGTCCCCTTTGGCTGGAGTCGCTCTGGATTGTGACAGGCTTCGTGACGTCGTAGTAGCGCAACACTGGCATGGATGAAGCCAGAGATTTCATCTCCTGCACTGTAGCCTCGTGCTTGGGTAGCCAGTGCCATGGTGTGTCTTTGTCCAGCAACCGGCGCAGTGGCATACAGACTGCTGATAGGTGTGGCATGAACTTTGCAAGATAGTTTGCAAAACCGATGAGACGCTGTACTCCTTTTGCATCAGACGGGTTTGGCATGTCGAGGATCGCTCGGACCTTGTCTGGGTCGGCTTCAGGCCTTTTGCCGAGAGAATGTGGCCATGGAAGTGGACGTCTTTCACCTTGAACTGCAGCTTCTTCAGGCCAAGACGAAGCTTAACTGATCGGCAGCGCTCCATCAGTGCCAGGAGCTTCACATCGTGGTTGCGTTCTGCTTCTTCGTCTGTGTCACCACAGCCTACGATCAGGACATCATCGGCAATGGGTTCAATGCCCTTGAGCCCAGCCAGTAACTCGTGCTGCTTGCGTTGGTATACCTCAGGCGCCACTGAGACACCAAACGGGAGCTTGAGCCAGCGTTTCCGACCCCAGGGGGTCCAGAAGGTAGTCATGAAGCTGCTTTCTTCGTCCAGCTTGCATTGAAGGAATGCATCACGGGCATCCACCAAGGTGAAAATCCTTGTCTTTGGAAGCTGTAGAGGACATCCTCTAGTGTCGGCATGATGTAGTGGGATTGTTTCAGTGCTTGGTTCAGATGCTTTGGGTTGATGCAGACCTTCAGCTTCTCTGTTTTTTTTCACTATGACCATATTGCTGATCCAGTCAGTTGGTTCAGTCACAGATGTCATGTGGCGGCCTCATACTTGTCCAGTTGGGCCTTCACAGCCACTTTCATTGCAATTGGCACATTGCGAGGAGAACACTGGACTGGAGTGATGCTCTCATCCACTTCAAAGTGTACCTCCCCAGGCACTGATTCAACGGGCATGTTGAATACATCGTCATATCTGCTGAGTAGTTGTTCTTTGGACAGGGGTCCATGCTGGACATGATCCACAATGTGCAGGTCATTTGGTACAGTGAACTGCATCAGTCCCAGGCGTTTGCATGTAGAGCCTGAGAGGAGAGGATGTTGACTGGTTTTCACAATCTCAAACTCCAGCTTGTGTTTGCATCCCCGAATAACACATTCGGTCTCAAAGGTGCCCATAGAGCTCATTAGCTCTCCTGAGTACAGCTTTAGTCTAGTATCACTGGGCATTAGATGTGTGTCAGGTGCCAGATTGATTTTTTCTTTGTAGCTCATTACGTTGCATGTAGCACCAGAATCCAGTTGACATTGTTGTTGCTTGTTGTGTAATCATAGTGTCACAAACCATTTCTTCCCTCTTGAGTGTACAGCCCCAATGGATTCATGCATGTAAATGTCACTTTCACTGTTCAGCTCTGAACATTGAGTGACATCATCAACACAGTGAATCTTGCCCTCACTCACCCTTCTTTTGCTTTTGAGACACACTTTTGCAAAGTGATTATTAGTTCCACAAGCTCTGTATGGTTTTCCGTAGGCAGGGCAGTGCTCTTTGCCACGTGTGTGTGTATTCCCACAGTATTTACATGCTACGGGGCTCTCTGTGTTCACCGTTCGTGGTGAATTACTCTGCCTCGATTGGTTTTGTCTGAATGTCTGCCTAGCAACAGCGTGAACAGTATCAACGTCGGAGCGTGGGGTTTCAATTTCCATTGCTCTCATTCTCATGTCAGTGACTTCAGCAGTGCGGCACATTACGATGGCAGTTATTAATGTTAAGCCTCTCTCTCTCAGTAGACGCCGGCACGTATCCTCATTTGCAATTCCCAGTACTATTTTGTCACGAATCAATTCATCTTTCAATCCCCCGTATTCACAAGTGGCGGATTTTTCTCTCAAATGGGTTACAAAGTTGTGTACTGACTCACCTTCTTCCTGTTTGCAGCTTCCGAAAACGAACGGCTCGTAAATTACGTTTCTGGCGGGTTTGAAGTAATTCTCCAATGCATCCAATATAGCCTTTGCATCATACTGTTGTCGTGCTGTCAGAATGAGATTGTGCCGGTAGATATGCCTGCATTGGCTGCCCAGCAAACTCCTCAGAGTTGCCGCTTGTACCTCGTTGGGTTTCTCATGTAGACCGGTCGCCAGCGCGTAGTCCTCGAATTCATCCCTGAAGTTGTCCCAATCAGTATTTGTCAAGAGAATTTTTATCCCAATGGTTGAACTCAACTATCACTCAAGCTTTGTCTATTTCCCCAGAGTTCGTAAATCTACGGTTTAATAAAAAATTTGACAAAGTCTCAGATTCTGCAATAGATCAATACTTTATTCAGAGAGCACTCTGACTTCAAAATGAGAACACTATCCTTTTATAACATACGGACACACAAATGAACTCACATCAGTAGAAACTCCACCTCTCTTTAGGTGGGCTGAATTTTCCCACAATACTAACACATAGTTTCTCATTATCTTCTGCAAGCTCAGCCATTTCTAACAGTTACTCCCCTACCTAGGTTGGGGAGGCCTCTTTCCTGTTATTGGTTTCAGAGTTCTTATAAGTCGACAGTTCAGTTGGCCTTGAGTGTCTCAACTATACCCAGCTCATATTGCGAAATAGTAACACAATGGCCTAGTCACACACATTATTGAATTATGACTCTTAACCTCTCTCGGGTAGGGGGCAGTATTTTCACATCCGGATAAAAAAACGTACCCGATTTAATCTGGTTATTACTACTGCCCAGAAACTAGAATATGCACCATTTGAAAGATAAGACTCTCGTTAATCTAACCACACTGTCCGATTTCCAAAAGGCTTTACAGCGAAAGCAAAACATTAGATTATGTCAGGAGAGTACCCAGCCAGAAATAATCAGACACCCATTTTTCAAGCTAGCATATAATTTCACAAAAACCAAAACCACAGCTAAATGCAGCACTAACCTTGGATGATCTTCATCGGATGACACTCCTAGGACATTATGTTATACAATACATGCATGTTTTGTTCAATCAAGTTCATATTTATATCAAAAACCAGCTTTTTACATTAGCATGTGACGTTCAGAACTAGCATACTGTCGTGTCTTTGGGGTACCATTAAACTGAAGACATGTTTATCAATTAACTGCCTGTAATTATTATCACGCGATTAAACTGATTAATCGTTTAATTGTAATTAACTAGGAGATTCGGGGCACCAAGGAAAATATTCAGATTACAAAGTTATAATTTTCCTAATATAACTTTCCTATATTATAACAATATATATTATATTCTATTATAGTATAGGCCGATTATCTTCTGGTTTAAATGGTGTATTTTACCTCGCGTCCAGTCTCATTCCAAACGTCGTAAATTGTTGTATCTGCACGAACCCAGTCTTTACTAAGAGTCATCCATACATCAATTGTCTTAAAATCATTTATTTACTAAACTAAGTAATTCACAGAAAGTATACAAACAGTAATTATCGTCACAAAGAATTGGTAGAGTAATGTGCCCTAGTGGGCTAACAGGCCTGGTGGCCTGTTGAACAATGGGTCATAAACGGTCAGCTGAGGAGACACACAGAGTTCATTAATATTAACAATTGACATGCTAATCAATTGCACATGAACGCTCACTCATTTGGGAACAATTGCAATCAATATATATTTACGCTCAGTGTGTCGTCGGGATCCTTGTTGGAGCGTCGTTCTGTTGGAGTTTTGTCCGCGTTCTCTCTCTCTCTCTCTCTCTCTCTCTCGGTTAGAATGGATCTTTCAAAGCGACATTCATTAATGTCGTTATAGAATGGATGTTTCGTTGGTCTTCGCGTTCAATGATATAATTTTTAGCTGCAGACTATTAATTAATATCAAAGACTTGTTCTTATTCTGTCGGTATCAATAGTCTAAAAGTTAACCACATGGTATGGTTCACTTTCAGTAGAGTACTTGGATGGTCAAACCTATTGGCCAACTCGCAATGGAGTGGAGGCCTGGTCTGAAGAAAGTAGATCAGGGTATAGTTTTATAGTGAACATGTCACATGACGCCTGGTCCTGTCTGTGTCCCTGGGGGCGTGCCGATGACTGAGTTAAGCTTGGTACAGAAATACAATTCTATCACATTAACATCAGTACATAGCATCTCAATGTATTACAAATAGCTTTATCCTTATTAATACATTCTATACAACCATGTGGATGCAAGTCTCAAGGCTGAGGCTATTATATAAACCGTTTTATGGTAATATGGCTATATTGTCTCTTCTGAGTATCACAAAATTGTACCAAGCGGACCAGTTCGTAGCTGGATTCTTCACCAATCTTCCATACCTTCTCCAGAACACAAATGTCACTCGGTTCCCCAATTCTGTGAGTTGGAAGAATTTCCTGTGTCTCTCTATGGGCCATGTGACCAGAGATTCTTCTCTGGAATTTTACCACTCCTTCACACAGGGACTGGGTGGGGGAAGGTAGGGTGGGGGATGGTGAAAGGGGAAGGGGGTCAACTGTCCTCCCTGTACTCAAAGAGGCCAACGTCATGACAATACCCACCGAAACTTCCGGTGATTTTACTAAATTACTCACGATAAACGTTCACAAAAAACATAACAATTATTTTAAGAATTATAGATACAGAACTCCTTTATGCAATCGCGGTGTCCGATTTTAAAATATATTTTCGGTGAAAGCACATTTTGCAATATTCTGAGTACATAGCCCGGCCATCATGGCTAGCTATTTTGACACCCACCAAGTTTGGCACTCACCAAACTCAGATTTACTATAAGAAAAATTGGATTACCTTTGCTGTTCTTCGTCAGAATGCACTCCCAGGACTTCTACTTCAACACCCAATGTTGTTTTGGTTCCAAATAATCCATAGTTATATCCAAATAGCTGCGTTTGTTCTTGCGTTCAAGACACTATCCGAAGGGTGACGCACCGGCGCATATCGTGACAAAAAATGTCAAAATATTCCATTACCGTACTTCGAAGCATGTCAAACGCTGTTTAAAATAATTTTTTATGCGATTTTTCTCGTTACATAGCGATAATATTCCGACCGGGAGACCTTGTTTTCGTTCAAACACTGAAAATGTAAAATGGACTGTTCACATGCACGTGCACACCCGTGTCATTGTTCTCAGATCGACCACTTTCCAAATGCCCTACTGTTTTTCGCCCAGGGACTGCAGAGTCATCATTCCCCATTCTGGCGCCTTCTGAGAGCCTATGGGAGCCTTAGAAAATGTCACGTTACAGCAGAGACCCTCTGTTTTCGATAAAGAGGCTATAGAAGGCCAAGAAATGGTCAGACAGGGCACTTCCTGTATAGAATCTTCTCAGGTTTTGGCCTGCCATATGAGTTCTGTTATACTCACAGACACCATTCAAACAGTTTTAGAAACTTTAGGGTGTTTTCTATCCAAATCAAACAATGATATGCATATTATAGTTTCTGGGCAGGAGTAATAACCAGATTAAATCGGGTACGTTTTTATCCGGCCGTGAAAATACTGCCCCCTATCCTAAACAGGTTAAGGAGGTAACCCCGAAACCTGTTGGTACTCAGTTCTTCTCCTAACTCTGTGTGTGATCAGCAGTGCTTGTATGTGTTCCTACCTTTTTGCAGTGGGTAACGTGGTCCTAGGTAGCTCTCTCAGCTATTCTAACGGCAAAGGCGGTGGTTAACAGAACCTGGTATGGGCCTTCCCAACGGGGCTGCTTCCATTCTTTTCTCCTCAGGGACTGGATCCACACCCAGTCTCCTGGTTGGATTGAGTGAATCACCTTCTTCTGTAATTCACCTGTTGGACACAAAATCTTGGACATACGGGTATGGTTAACAAACAGTCTTCTCAGGTGTTCTGCTAGTGTGTCTTCAACTTCTATGTCTGCCTGTTCTGGTCTCCCCAACTCTGGCATTCTATATGGTCTACCTGATTAGCTAAAATGTAATCCATTGTTTAAAGAAATAGATCCAAGTAAACCAACTCTAGGGATAATATCTGGACCTAATATTTTAGCTACCATAATCGTGTCCGCCAAGTAAGTTGGGAATGCTTCTACCCATTTAATATACTTATCTATTATTGTTAAACACCACTTCTTTCCCTCACTTCGGGATAGTTCAATGAAGTCCATTTCCAATTGTTGGAATGGATATTCTACCTGGGGGTATTCCCCCAGTGGTGCTCTTACTCTACCTTGATGATTATTCTGTGCACAGATAACACATCGTGAATATTTTTTTTTGAAGTAGTTAGTTATACCATAGGCCCCATAGGCCACAAAGTGTTTCCTAACCTGCTCTACCATCCCACCTGTTGACACATGGCTTTACCCATGTGTCAATATTACCGCATATCTAAACAGTAACTTTAATAAAATAAATAAATAATTCTTATACCAGACATTATCTTGTAGAATTACCCATTTATTTTTCTACATGTCCAATTCCTTTTGAAGTGCTTGTTCTCGGCTTTACTGTAACAAATCTTTATCAATTGTTCTGTCCTCTAAGATTTATCTGTGCTGCTGTATATGGTTTTAAAGCTTCCTTCTTTGCACTTAACTTCCCTATATAGAAAGCATAATATAGCACCCAGACTCTGCAGTAATTAATAATTCCAAGAAAAATCACCTTTTTTCTAGAGGGGTACACCCTTCTCGAATTATAATATATCCCAGATAAACGACCTTGGTTTACCACAATTATAATTTCCTTTTACTTATTTTATGGCCTTATTCTGCCATATACGTCCACAACTGCAGTATATCTTTTTTACATCTTTCACAAGTTGGATTAGCCACTAAAATATCATCTACATAAATCAAAATTTAACTTCCTTCTGGGGGCTCAAATTGACCTAAATTACACATAATTACTTATAAAAAAATCATATAATACCCTAGTATATATCCCTTCCCTCCCCTAAAAGGTAAAGCCCAACCTACCTTGGCTATCAGGATATACTAGTATTACTAAAAAAAAGAATACATTAACCAAATCTATCACAGTAAAACAAGTTTTTTCTAGTTTTAATTAATTAAACAAAGTATATACATCTGGCACACATAAAGCTCCAGGTATTATACTCTAAATCACTCCTTATAGTAGCCAAGTAGATATAACATCCTCCAGTCATTACTCGGGGCTGCTTTCTTTACCAAAAACATTGGAGAATTTCACTATGCTTCATCTCCTTCTCTGATTACTCCCCCTTCTACCAATTACTCAAATATGGGAGTAATCCCTTTTATAACCTCGGGCTTCATTAAATATTACTTTTAATAAAATCTATATTTTGACTTCGGGACTACTTATACTAAAATAACTCCTTTAATTAACCCCACATCAACGGGTCCTTGGGACCATAACACGGAGGGTACAGCTTCTAACTCCTCTTCCTGTTCCTAAGTTAAAAACAAATCATCCTGTCATTAACCTCTATGGGCTAGGTGGGACGCTAGCGTCCCCCCCGTGGTGCACTCCATCAACAGCAGGTGCATTTCAAGAGCGGCAAATTTGAATCCAAATAAATGTCAAAATTCACATTTTTCAAACATACAACTATTTTACACCCTTTGAAAGATAAACATCTCCTTAATCTAACCACGTTTTACGATTTCAAAAAGGTTTTACGGCGAAAGCATAAATTTAGAGTATGTTAGGACAGTACATTTACAAGAGTTGTGTGTAATGTTTTGTCAATTCAAAGACAGGGTCACCAAAACCATAAAACCAGCTAAAATGATGCACTAACCTTTTACAATCTCCATCAGATGACACTCCTAGGACATTATGTTAGACAATGCATGCATTTTTAGTTCTATCAAGTTCATATTTATATCCAAAAACAGCGTTTTACTATGGCATTGATGTTGAGGAAATCGTTTCCCTCCAATAACCGGCAGTCAAGTCAACACCACAAATTAAATAATTAAAATTAGAAAACATTGGTAAAATATTATATTGTCATTTAAAGAATTATAGATTTACATCTCTTGAACGCAATCAACTTGCCAGATTTAAAAATAACCTTACTGGGAAATCACACTTTGCAATAATCTGAGCACTGCGCCCAGAAAAATACGCGTTGCGATACAGACTAGACGTCATGTTGGGGAGATCTAAAATCGAAAATACTATGTAAATAATCCATTACCTTTGATTCTCTTCATCAGATGTCACTTCCAGGTATCACAGGTCCATAACGAATGTAGTTTTGTTCAAAAAAGCTCATCATTTATGTCCAAAAATCTCCGTCTTGTTAGCACATGATCTAAGCCAGCCGGACTTCTCGTCATGAACGAGGGGAAAAAATATATTTCCGTTCGTTCAAACATGTCAAACGTTGTATAGCATAAATCATTAGGGCCTTTTTTAACCAGAACATGAATAATATTCAAGGTGGACGAATGCATACTCTTTTATAACGTATTGGAACGAGGGTACCCAACATGAACTCGCGCGCCAGGTGTCTAATGGGCCATCATCGTTCCATGGCTCTTGTTCGGTCAGATCTCCCTCCAGAAGACTCAAAACACTTTGTAAAGGCTGGTGACATCTAGTGGAAGCAATAGGAAGTGCCAAAATATTCCTCAGCCCCTGTGTTTTTCAATGGGATAGGTTTAAAGGTAATACAACACATCAGGTATCCACTTCCTGTCAGAAAATGTCTCAGGGTTTTGCCTGCCAAATGAGTTCTGTTATACTCACAGACACCATTCAAACAGTTTTAGAAACTTTAGAGTGTTTTCTATCCATATATAATAAGTATATGCATATTCTAGTTACTGGGTAGGATTAGTAACCAGATTAAATCGGGTACATTTTTTTTATCCAGCCGTGCAAATACTGCCCCCTAGCCCTAACAGGTTAATCGGGCCCCACGTCTAAGTGGACACCAGGTTTAGTTCTCGCTTTTCCAATTCAGTTTTCATCTATACCTGTCTATAAATTAACTATGCTGGTCTCCACTCAGTAACTGTTATCTAACCGTTCTGTGTCACTTCTATCTTCTCTAAATCCTGGCTTATTATGAGATTCTAACCTTTTCTCTCTATCTTGCTCTCCTCCTGCCCCCCCCCCCCCCCCCCCTCTTCCTACTACTCCATAACCATCAAGGTCATTTCGGGCTCAACATAGGGCGGGGGAGCCCTTCTCCGTCTGCCTTTCCTACGATCTGCCTGATGCGCTTTCTCTCTGTTCTTTCTTACGTGTCTTTTCTTTCCCATAACAGTCAGTGTCAAGTATGGTTTCTGTTTCCAAATATTGACTAACTGTCTCACTGTCTCCCTTTTTGCACTCATGGATTTGAGAAAAATCAACATGTCTATGGTAGCAATCTCTACGATTATTACGTAGTTGATTAAGTTGATCTCTATACTCTCAATGATCCTGGATCACCACAGATGTCATATATCCCTGTTAACTTTCTACTATTTAAATAAAAATCTTCTAATAATTAAATAAAACTAAAACGAATGCTAAACATAGCATATGTTTTATCTGTACTAATGACATCTCTCCTTCGGGAGTCCACTGTATTCTATTTAACAATAACATGGGTTAATCTTAAATCAGTCCCATCAATAATTGAATATATGTTGCATAGTTTGGGATCCATTATCTACAGTAATTTGCCATCCCTAAGAACTGCATCATATTTCTTTTCATAATTACTTTTAACGCTTATAAAATCACTGTTTTTCTATCTCTATCCATTTCCCTGTCCTGTTGGCTTAAAATATGTCCTAAATACTTAACATAAGTCTACCATAATTAAAACTTATTCTTGCTAACTTTGTAACCTTATTCAACAACAAAATATAATAATACTATAATATCAATTTTACAGCCTTGTTGTGTTAAATTTCTCACAAACATATCATCTACATACAACAACAGCTAACTACCTAAGGGAGAATAAGACTCGGAATCCAAACCACCCCTAACTATCTGGGTGAACAAAAATGTAAGAAAAACTCATTGACCAATGTCACGGGTGTCGTAGGGTGTAGACCAAAACGCAGCGGGAAAATGTATACTCATCTTCTTTTGATTTAGTGAAGAATGAAAACACAAACAACGTATACAAAAAACAAACGAACTGGACAGTCTCGTCAGGCACACAGCTAAACAAGAAACAATCTCCCACAATTCCCAAAACAAACACACTCCTAAATATAGGACCTTCAATCAGAGGCAATGATAGACAGCTGCCTCCAATTGAAGGCCCCAATCCCCATTATCAAAACATAGAAATACAAACGTCTAGACAGAACATAGAAATAAACTAACATACAACAATAACCCAAAAACCCCAGAATACATAAATCAAATATCCCTCTACATACACAACCACCCTGAACCATATAAAGCAAATACCCCCTCTACATGAACACATACACAAACACACCCTGAACCACATAAAAAAAATACCCCCTGCCACGTCCTGACCAAACTAATAAGAACAAATAACCCCTTTACTGGTCAGGACGTGACAACCAAATCAATCACAGAGAAATATCTACTATCTAATTTTCCCAAATTTAGGAGAGTACTAGAATCAGGGACGCAAGAAACTCTTAAAATAATACTTCTATTTACTCCTTATAAGTCCAGCACCATTCTCTATCCCACTAAGGGTGGAGCCTTTCGGACAAAAAATATGGACAAGTTTCAAAAAGCATCTTCTTCTCCAATAATAACATCATTATCCATTATTTAATTAAACATAGGTATAATCCCTGCTATTACTTCTGGTTTCAATATATACTGCCTTCAATAAGGTCAATAAAATTATTTAGGAGTAACAGTTACAGGTAAAACTCCTTTAATAAATCCCACATCTGTCACTCCTTTTAACCATAACATCTCCAGTATCCCTGTGTCTAGCTTGAAACTTTCTCTCTGCTCTCGCTCTCGTTGTCTCTGTCTATCTCCTTCTCAGAATTTAGGAATAATTACTATTGTGACTTTTGATAAATTATTAGGTCTCACACGTGAGCGAATTATCTTTTTTTTTTACTCTCGACTGATTAATATATCCATCTCTACTCTTCTTGGAACTAGGAATAATCACTGTTAGGACTTTTGACAGATTATTAGGTCTCACACGTGGGCGAGTTATCATCTTTGTGACTCTCGACTGATTAATATGTCTCTCTCTATAATGGACTATTAGGTCTCACACGTACACGAGTTATCGCCTCATGACTTTTGACTGGTTAATATTTCTGTCTCACACGTACGTAATTATTCCCCAGCCATATACCTCTCATCCCCGGTTAACAATAGACTATTAGGTCTCACACGTATACGGGTTACCGCTTCTTATGACTTTTGACTGGTTAATAAACCTCTCACACGCACATAATTTTTCCCCTGCTGATATCCTTCTTGAAACTTTCTCTCTCTCTTTCTCTGTTCCTTTATCACTTTCTTCTTCTTTCTTTACACTTGCCTTCTTGCCTTCTTTTCCGGGCTTTAGACAGCCACACCCTGGCTGTATCTAACCCTCGACCTGCTGTTTCCCTTGATTATCTACACACCTCTTATGTATCTGCTTTATCATAGTTTATCTACATCTAGGCGCCCTTCAAAACCATACTTCTTCCTCCATTTCACACCATAATACACGTTCATCTTATCCTTAGACTCCATATATCTCTCATCCCCGGTTAATTCCGGGACCTCCTTTGAGGATTTGCCACCCATGGCATCCTCTGTTGGTTTCTAGAAAATTCTCCTATACGGTATAGGGTTATATGGTTGTTATTTACATACGAGCGTTCTTAGAATAATCCTAAACCCTTTTTAATTGGATTTCTATCTGTTAACTATTTGAATGTATCTCTACACCAATACAGCACAGAAAAAAAAATGTATGAAATTGTATGAAATGTATGCATTCACTACTGTAAGTCGCTCTGGATAAGAGCATCTGCTAAATGACTAAAATGTAAAATGTAAATGTAAAATACTTAACAAGTTCAATCCTAGTGGGATTTCTATCTGTTAATTATTTTAATGTTTCTCTACACCAATACTCAACAAGTTCAATCCCCCCTGTATACTTTCAACAGTCACGGACTATCTCAATACAGGGTAGTTTCTTTTGGCAATGGCCTTAACTACCACAAATAATTTCGGACCCGTCTTCTCTGTTCTGAGATCTGTCACCCAGTGCCGCCAACACTAACATAGATACTTTTGTATTTAAACTTTCTCTACATTAGATTATATGGATGGTATACCCGGTACAAATCAATACTGTTAGTTTTAAGAATCAAGCCTTTTCCCACTCTATTTTGACTAATGCTCTAGAGGAATTTAATTCAGTCTATTAAAGTAAATTTTTAAGCGAGTTTTTAAACTTAACCACCAAACTAATGAATAAAGATTACAGACCTTATCCTTGAAGCTGAGATTCAAATGTTGGTTGGATCTCATCACCGTTTCTGTTGTGTACCAGTTTGCCACCGGCCTGAAATGGACCCTCAATTTCAGAGGTCAGGTCTTTATCTTACGGATCTCTGATCCGCCCGTGCATGGTTTTCAGTGCTCCCATGGGACGACAGAAACAGGTATTGAGATCCGGCTCAAAGGACCAAGTTGTCAAGAGAATTTTTATCCCAATGGTTGAACTCAACTATCACTTAAGCTTTGTCTATTTCCCCAGAGGTCGTAAATCTCCGGTTTAAAACCTGTTGTGGCTAGGGGGCAGTATTTTCACGGCCGGATAAAAAATGTACCCGATTTAATCTGGTTACTACTCTTGCCCAGAAACGAGAATATGCATATAATTAGTAGATTTGGATAGAAAACACTCTAAAGTTTCTAAAACTGTTTGAATGGTGTCTGTGAGTATAACAGAACTCATATGGCAGGCCAAAACCTGAGAAGATTCCATACAGGAAGTGCCCTGTCTGACAATTTGTTGTCCTTCTGTTGCATCTCTATCAAAAATACAGCATCTCTGCTGTAATGTGACATTTTCTAAGGCTTCCATTGGCTCTCAGAAGGCACCAGAAAGTGGAATGACGTCTCTGCAGTCTCTGGGTGAAAAACAGCAGGAGTTTTTGTGAGTGGTCAGGCAGGGAACAATGACACTGGAGTGCGCGTGCACGAGACGACTCCATGTTTTTCTTTCAGTCTATGAATGAATATAACGTCGCCCGGTTGGAATATTATCGCTATTTTACAAGAAAAATAGCATAAAAAATGATTTTAAACAGCGTTTCACATGCTTCGAAGTACGGTAATGGAATATTTTGACATTTTTTGTCACGAAATGCGCCCGTGCGTCACCCTTCGGATAGTGACCTCAACGCACGAACAAAACTGAGCTATTTCAATATAACTATGGATTATTTCGAACCAAAACAACATTTGTTGTTGAAGTAGAAGTCCTGGGAGTGCATTCTGACGAAGAACAGGAAAGGTAATCCAATTTTTCTTATAGTAATTCTGAGTTTAGTGAGCACCAAACTTGGTGGGTGTCAAATTAGCTAGCCTGTGATGGCCGAGCTATGTACTCAGAATATTACAAAATGTGCTTTCGCCGAAAAGCTATTTTAAAATCTGACACCGCGATTGCATAAAGGAGTTCTGTATCTATAATTCTTAAAATAATTGTTATGTTTTTTGTAAACGTTTATCGTGAGTAATTTAGTAAATTCACCGGAAGTTTGCGGTGGGTGTGCTAGTTCTGAACATCACATGCTAATATAAAAAGCTGTTTTTTGATATAAATATGAACTTGATTGAACAAAACATGCATGTATTGTATAACATAATCTCCTAGGAGTGTCATCTGATGAAGATCATCAAAGGTTAGTGCTGCATTTAGCTGTGGTTTTGGTTTTTGTGACATATATGCTTGCTTTGAAAATGGCTGTGTGATTATTTTTGGCAAGGTACTCTCCTGACATAATCTAATGTTTTGCTTTTGCTGTAAAGCCTTTTTGAAATCGGACAATGTGGTTAGATTAACGAGAGTCTTGTCTTTAAAATGGTGTAAAATAGTCATATGTTTGAGAAATTGAAGTTATTGCATTTTTAAGGTATTTGTATTTCGCGCCACGCTCTACCATTGGATATTGGTGAGACGTTCTGCTAGCGGAACGTCAGTCCCTAACAGGTTTTTAATAAAGAATTATACAAAGTCTCCGATTCTGCATTAGATCAATATTTTATTCAGAGAGCACTCTGACTTCAAAATGAGAACACAATCTTTTATAACATACACACACACAAATGAACTCACATCTGTAGAAACTCCACCTTTCTTTAGGTGGGCTGAATTTTTCCACAATACTAACACATAGTTTCTCATTATCTTCTGCAAGCTCAGCCATTTCTAACAGTTACTCCCCTACCTAGGTTGGGGAGGCCTCTTTCCTGTTATTGGTTTCAGAGTTCTTACAAGTCGACAGTTCAGTTGGCCTTGAGTGTCTCAACTATACCCAGCTCATATTGCGAAATAGTAACACAATGGCCTAGTCACACACATTATTGAATTATGACTCTTAACACATTTCAAACAATTATATGGTTTCAGGGTGGAATACTTTAGTCATTATCTTAAACATACAAATTATTCTATCAGTATTCCAGTCCCCTGTGAGAACCATGGGATTTGGTGGCAGAATGTTCGCTTCCATAGCAATGGAATTGGAGATTTCTTTGCCTTCAGTCATCGAGGTAGGTAGTGATGCTAGCTAGCCAGCTAACAACGAGTTGATCAGTGTTGTGACTAGGAGTAGGAAACGGCATGTGTTCTCATATGGAACGTAACTGCGCCTATACTGTACTTAGCTACAAAAATAACAAACGTGTGTCAGGGCTATCAGAAGGATCGGACCAATACGCAGCGTGATCGTAGTGCCACATCTTTTATTCAATCGTGAAACTAATGCAATATACAATAAACTTGACATACAAAACAAGAAAGCCGTGACGCAGAGCAGGCATTCACTACTCACAAAATTAACAACCCACCGCATACAAATGGAAAACCCCCTACATAAAAATGATCTCCAATCAGAGGCAACAAGAAGCAGCTGCCTCCGATTGGAGATCAACCCCAAACAAAACCCGACATAGAAATAGAAACCCTAGAACCCAAAAAATAGAAATAGCAAACCAGGCAACCAACCAAACACCCCATGCTACGCCCTGACCCATCTACTATAGAAAAATGACTTCTTACAATGGTCAGGATGTGACAACGTGTGGTTTTCGAGCCACTTCTGATACCATGTTTCAGTTTGATATGTTTGATAAAGGAATAAAGGGAGACACCAATGTCAAGTTCAATAGCCTTGTTCATGCATTGTACAAATCCCTACACGCGGAGTCTGGGGAACAGTCCGGCTAGTCGATTACCTATCAACTAGACTCCGTAACAAGTTTGTGGGCACCATTTGTCACCATTATAGTGCAGTTAATGTGTTGTTTAGTGTTGTGTTGTGTTGTGTAGTGGCTTTGCTGGCATGCATACCCCCCAAAACCCAACAAGATTGACATGCTAAAATCGCCACTGGTCTCAAGTCAGAATTAGATTTTCATCCATGTTTCTCAAAAAGTCAAATCTCTAAGTTGTTCCAAAGTAATATTTCAAAGGGTTTAAGGTTAAGTTTAGGCATTTACTCAGAATTCTTAAGGTTAGGCATTAACTTTGAATAGTTAAGGTAAGGGTTAAGGTTTGGGATAGGCTGAAAACAAAAATATTAAAAACGACTTTCTATCGCTGGATTTGAACACGGAACCAGAGGCAGATGTTTACGCCCATCCACCATCCCTGTCCAAAATGCCCTAGCAAAACCGAAACCTTGTTGAAGGTAATAGCTCTCACTGTTGCCCCTAGTGGCCGGTTTCCACACCATCTCCTGACGTCCTCAGATATGGATGAATGTCGAATATTGACTTGTATCACGGGTCACCTGCCTGGTAAAATTACTGACGGAAAAAATACTTAGCTAGCCAGCTAAGTTAGCAAACGTTAGGTAAGTAGTTAATTAGCTAGCTAACTAACTGCTGGAGTGGTTTACTAGCTAGCTTGCTAGCTAACGTGATCTAAAATTGTCAATGACTGAGATAATATGTCATTATGATAGCTAGGTCTATTTAACCTAAATGGATAATTAGTAATGTTAGCTAGCTTTTTACTCACCGTTTTTGGTCAGCCACATTACCTTGCCCATTTGTCCGTTGAAAAGTGATACCCATTTGTCCGTTGGACAGTAATTCCTCTCAGCGCTGGCTCCACTGTCTGGTAGACTTGCTACAGCTTCAACAGTCCTCATTCACGAGCTTGCCGGATGAATTTGATCTTCTGGATTTGGTGGGAGAATTAACCCACCCACTGAGTCATATCTCAATAACCCAACATCAATAACCCAGCATTAACAACCCAACCTTGCTCTTTTTAAAGAAAACAACCCAACTAAATGACCCAATGCCTGCAACCCAGCAGATTGGTCACCCAAAAAACCCAGCATTTTTTTGGTGTACAGCACAGCTTCAAAAAGCACTCAATGAGTCTCTGCATTTGAACTTTATGTTTATTGTGCTATAGCATGATAAACCAAATTCAATATAATTCCAATGTAAGAAAAAAAAAATTCAACTGCCCCCTTTGTCACTTTATCCTGGCGCTGGGTCTGGAAATACCTATGCAGAGTAAAAAATGCATTGCCTTGATGTTTATTCTCTTGGCCTGGTCATGTATATCATGGGCATGCTAGACTAAAGAGCTATAATAGATGTTGTACCTACAGTCTGTTGACAGAACAGTAGAATCCAGCAGAGAAGGTCCAGTATAAATCTAACCATAATGAATGAGGCCAATGCATTAACATGATTTTCAATGTTTTATTTCTTCCCAGGTGGAGGATTTGTTTGGATTTCTCTTATCTCATTACTCCCTAAACACACACAGTAAGTACTTCTTTACACCAGGGGAAGGTTGAAGGTCACACCATGGTCAAGTATAGTGGGGGCATTAGGGGATGTATGATAAGCTGACTTGCAAAGCCAAATCCTGTTTGCTCTTTACAGTTTGGATTTACACCTGTCATGTTTCTGTTATATTACACTGTTATATCAGACAAATCTGTTCCACCTAATTGGATCCAATGATATGCATCTTTCTGTGATGTTCCCTAAATCTATGGCAGGCAGTCTCACTTACCATGGGCACCATGCAATCCTGGACTTGTCAGCCGCCAGGAAAGATTAAAATAAGATGAAGGACTTAAAACACTCATCTGTGGTCGCCAGTGCAGCCCCAGGCTCATGATCTAGTAATTAATCAAGTTAAAAGCCTCATGTAAGCTGCTAACATGGTGTCCCCCAGCAGCACTACCCAGTGAAGTGCATCACCATTTACATAGCATTATGCCCATGCTATAATCAAGGGAGACACTCAAGTTTTTCAATCCAATATCTCTTGACACATTCATGAAAATAGTAATTTCCTCAAAAATGTCAAGCTGCATACTGGACCCTATTCCAACTAAACTATTGAAAGAGCTGCTTCCTGTTCTTGGCCCTCCTATGTTGAACATAATAAATGGCTTCCTATCCACCGGATGTGTACCAAACTCACTAAAAGTGGAAGTAATAAAGCCTCTCTTGAAAAAGCTGAACCTTGACCCAGAAAATATAAAAAAAACTATCGGCCTACAGTATATCGAATCTCTCATTCCTCAAAAAAAAAAGGAAAAAGCTGCTGCACAGCAACTCACTGCCTTCCTAAAGATAAACAATGTATACGAAACGCTTCAATCTGGTTCTAGACCCCATCATAGCACTGAGACTGCACTCATGAAGGTGGTAAATTACCTTTTAATGGTGTCAGACCAAGGTTCTGCATCTGTCCTCGTGCTCCTAGACATTAGTGCTGCTTTTGACACCATCAATCACCACATTCTTTTGGAGAGATTGGAAACCCAAATTGGTCTACATGGAGAAGTTCTGGCCTGGTTTAGATCTTATCTGTCGGAAAGATATCAGTTTGTCTCTGTGGATGGTTTGTCCTCTGACAAATCAACTGTAAATTTCGGTGTTCCTCAAGGTTCCGTTTTAGGACCACTATTGTTTTTACTATATATTTTACATCTTGGTGATGTAATTCGGAAACATAATGTTAACTTTCACTGCTATGCAGATGATACACAGCTGTACATTTCAATGAAACCTAGTGAAGCCCCAAAATTGCCCTCCCTGGAAGCCTGTGTTTCAGACATAAGGAAGTGGATGGCGGCAAATTCTTTACTTTTAAACTCGGACAAAACAGAGATGCTAGTTCTAGGTCACAAGAAACAAAGAGATCTTCAAATCAAATCAAACTTTATTTGCCAAATGCGCTGAATACAGGTTTGAGCGAATGGCCAAGACGTGGCAGTGGCCGGAGGTAGAGTGGGCCTGCAGGCTTGTCCCATTGCTCATGGGCAAGGCCTTAGAGGCTTACACAGCAATGGATAAGGGGCTGCTGGTGAAGTTCGACATCTCCCCGGAGACCTACTGTCAACGCTTCAGAGCTACATCGACGCCATCGGGTGAGTTGCCGACAGAGACGTACCACCGCGTCAAGGGTCTCTACCGATGATGGGTTCGACCGGAGGAGAAGACACAGGATGAAATCGGTGAGGTCATCATCCTCGAGCAACTTCTACAAGTTCTACCACATGACATTTGAACCTAGGTCCGAGAGCACGAGCCCAAGGACGGGCTTATGGCGGCCAAGCTTGCACTGCAGTACCTTAATGCACGTAAAGGGGGCCCACCACGACCTGCAGCACCCACTCCAAGGAGTCCCAGAGACACAAGGGACATCAGAGACGCCAGAGATGGCGGAGGTAACTCTGGGGGTTATGTGTCTGGGAGGAGGGAGGTAAGGGATCATGCAGTTCGCTCTGATGGGAGGGGTCTGACCTGTTTTTACTGCCGGCAGCCGGGGCACAAAGCTTCAATGTGTCCGCTACGTAAATCCAAGCTCTCAGGTTACTGTTATGTGCCAAGAGAGGGGGATGGTGTTCAGAATAGACAGAGTGTGGAAGGGTCAGGCTTGGTACCTGTAAAAGTGAATGGTAAGTCTTACTGCAATGATTGACACCGGCAGTTCCCTGTCGTTGATCAGAAAATGTAATGTATCTGCTCTAGATGTTCCGCTAGCGGAACGCCACGCCAAATATCCAATGGAAGAACGTGGTGCGAAATACAAATACCTCAAATGCAATAATTTAAATTTTTCAACCATACGACTATTTTACACCATTTGAAAGATAAGACTCTCGTTAATCCAACCACATTGTCCGATTTCAAAAAGGCTTTACAGCGAAAGCAAAACATTAGATTATGTTAGGAGAGTACATAGCCAAATATAATCACACAGCCATTTTCAAGGCAAGCATATATGTCACAAAAACCCAAAACGCAGCTAAATGCAGCACTAACCTTTGATGATCTTCATCAGATGACACTCCTAGGACATTATGTTATACAATACATGCATGTTTTGTTCAATCAAGTTCATATTTATATCAAAAAACAGCTTTTTACATTAGCATGTGATGTTCAGAACTAGCATTCCCACCCAAAACTTCCGGTGAATTTACTAAATTACTCATCATAAACGTTGACAAAATACGTAACAATTATTTTAAGAATTATAGATACAGAACTCCTTTATGCAATCGCTATGTCAGATTTTAAAATAGCTTTTCGGCAAAAGCACATTTTGCAATATTCTGAGTACATAGCTCAGCCATCACAGGCTAGCTATTCAGACACCCGCCAACTTTGGGGCTCACTAAACTCAGAATTACTATTAGAAAAATTGGATTACCTTTGCTGTTCTTCGTCAGAATGTACTCCCAGGACTGCTACTTCCACAACAAATGTTGTTTTTCTTCCAAATAATCCATAGTTATGTCCAAATATCCCCGTTTTGGGGATATTCTGAGTACATAGCCCGGCCATCATGGCTAGCTAATTTGACACCCCCCAAGTTTGGCCCTCACCAAACTCAGATTTACTATAAGAAAAATTGGATTACCTTTGCTGTTCTTCGTCAGAATGCACTCCCAGGACTTCTACTTCTACTGTTTTGGTTCCAAATAATCCATAGTTATATTCAAATAGCTCCGTTTTGTTCGTGCGTTCAGGTCACAATCCGAAGGGTGACGCGTGGGTGCATTTCATGACAAAAAAATTCAAAATATACCATTACCGTACTTAGAAGCATGTCAAACGCTGTTTAAAATCAATTTTTATGCGATTTTTCTCGTAAAATAGCGATAATATTCCAACCGGGCGACGTTGTATTCATTCAAAGGCTGAAAGAAAAAAATGGAGTAGTCTCGTGGATGCTCATCTCCAGTGTCACTGTTCCCAGCCTGACCACTCACAAATACTCCTGCTGTTCTTCGCCGAGAGACTGCAGACACCCCATTACACTTTCTGGTGCCTTCTGAGAGCCAATGGAAGCTTTAGAAAATGTCACGTTACAGCACAGATGCTGTATTTTCGATAGAGATGCTACAGAAGGATGACAAATTGTCAGACAGGGCACTTCCTGTATGGAATCTGCTCAGGTTTTGGCCTGCCATATGAGTTCTGTTATACTCACAGACACCATTCAAACAGTTTTAGACACTTTAGAGTGTTTTCTATCCAAATCTACTAATTATATGCATATTCTAGTTTCTGGGCAGGAGTAGTAACCAGATTAAATCGGGTACATTTTTTATCCGGCCGTGAAAATACTGCCCCCTATACCAAGCAGGTTAACAATGTGGGTCGACACACAAGTTGGGTCAACACACAAGTTAGCTTCTCTATCTTACTACATACATTTCACACTTACGTCAGTAACCGGTTATGGTATAGAGAAATAAACAGACAAGTGTTCATTTTTAATATAAGCAATATTTATTATACTTATCGATGTTATGGATGAGCGCGTTGTTTGTTTGTTCTGTTCCTCTCTCTCTCCATCTCTGTAGCTTCCGGGTATGCTGGATAAGGACCCGAGCTAAGGGAATTGGGCTGACTTTGTAGTGCCTGTCCCGAATGGCTCATTAATGTAAATGGGCATATTGAAAGACTATGTCAGTAGTGATGTAACTTTGTAAATGTTATATTGGGATATTGTTTTATAAAAAACGTGTTGCAATGTATATACTTTAGTATGTTTAGTTAAATGGAAAATGTAGTTTTGAGTAGGTAATTGCTTAATTAATTAGTGTTCATTGTTCTGAGGGGAGGGGCTACCCCTACAAAAGGAGCCTCTCTTTCAGTACATAAAGAGGCGTTTTGGATTGAGCTGTGGATGGGGCAGCATTGTTTTTAGCTGTCCCATAAGGTATACGTTTGATGGCAGTACTGTTGTTTTTGTTCCGGAATCACTATGTAAATAAACACCCTTGCACAGAAGAACTTTCGCGGCTCCGCCATCTTTTTATTTTGATAGAGGTTAGGTTTTCCAGTTTAGCCTTCTGGCCTACTCTACGTGACATATTGTGAAGTGGAAACATCTAGGAGCAACAACGGCTCAGCCGCAAAGTGGTAGGCCTGCTGAGTGCGGGACCGCCGAGTGCTGAAGAGCGTAGCTCGTATAAATTCCCCCCAAAATTTGGTTGCAACACTCACTACAGAGTTCCAAACTGCCTCTGGAAGCAACGTCAGCACAAGAACTGTTCGTTGGGAGCTTCATGAAATGGGTTTCCATGACCAAGCAACTGCACACAAGCCTAAGATCACCATGCGCAATGCCAAGCGTCGGCTGGAGTGGTGTAAAGCTCGTCCCCATTGGACTCTGGAGCAGTAGAAATGTGTTTTCTGGAGTGATGAATCACACTTCACCATCTGGGAGTCCGACGGACGAATCTGGGCTTGGTGGATGCCAGGAGAACACTACCTGCCCGAATGCATAGTGCCAACTGTAAAGTTTGATGGAGGATAAATAATGATCTAGGGCTATTTTTCATGGTTCGGGCAAGGCCCCTTAGTTCCAGTGAAGGGAAATCTTAACGCTACAGCATACAATTACATTCTAGACGATTCTGTGCTTCCAATTTTGTGGCAACAGTTTGGGGAAGGCCCTTTCCTTTTTCAGGATGACAATGCCCCCGTGAACAAATCGAGGTCCATACAGAAATGGTTTGTTGAGATCGGTGTGGAAGAACTTGACTGGCCTGCACAAAGCCCTGACCTCAACCCCATCGAACACCTTTGTTCTGAATTGGAACGTATACTGCAAGCCCGGTCTAATCGCCCAACATCAGTGCCCGACCTCACTAATGCTCTTGTGGTACTAATGTTCCAACATCTAGTGGAAAGCCTTCCCAGAAGAGTGGAGGCTGTTATAGCAGCAAATGGGGGATGAACTCCATATTAATGCCCATGATTTTGGAATGAGATGTTCGGTGAGCAGGTGTCCACATACTTTTGGTCATGTAGTGTGCATGATGACTAATGAACATTCACACAGGCCAATTTTATTCCACAAAATTATGCAAATGAACCTATAAGCATGACAGTCAAATGTATTTACATCCACTGGTACAGTATTTCCATCAATGAATAAAAAGCATTATTTTGCAATGAGATTTATTTCTCTAGGTCATTATGACCGGCAACAGTTTTATCGGCTTTTAATTTATTTTGGCCAAAAGCCGCCAATTGCCGCTTAACGGAAACCCTGGTGTCAGTATAAGTATGTTCGTGTGTGTGGGTAGCGACCAGTGTGTGTGCATAGAATCAGTGCAAGAGAGTTAGTAAAAAAAGGGTAAATGCAGGTAATCCGGGTAGCCATTTGATTAGCTATTTAGCAGCCTTGTTTAGCAGTCTTATAGCTTGAAGGTAGAAGCTGTACCGCTTGCCATGCGGTATTAGAGAGAACAGTATACGGTTTGGGTGGCTGGAGTCTTTGTGCCTTGCAGTTGCCATACCAAGCATTGATGCAGACAGTCAAGATACTCTCAATAGTGCAGCTATATCATTTTTTGAGGATCTGAGGGCCCATGACAAATATTTTCAGCCTTCTGAGGGGGAAGATGCACTGTTATGTCCTCTTCACAACTGTGTGAGTGTGTGTGGAACATGTTAACCTTAGTGATGTGGACACAGAGGAACTTCAATCTCTCAACCTGTTCCACAACACCCCCAACCATCGATGTGGTTGGGGGTGTCCTCGGCCCTCCGTTTCCTGTAGTCCACGATCAGCTTCTTTGTCTTGTTGACGTTGAGGGAGAGGTTGTTATCTTAGCACCACGTTGACATGTCTCTGACCTCCTCCCTATAGGCTGCCTCATCGTCGTCATTGATCAATTCTACCACCATTGTGTTGTCAGCAAACTTGATGGTGTTGGAGTTGTGTGTGGCCAGGCAGTCGTGGGTGAACAGGGAGTACAGGAGGGGACTAAGCACACTTCTGGGGGGCCCCCGTGTTGATGGTCAGCGTGGCGGATGTGTTGTTTCCTACCCTCACTGCCTGGGGGTGGCCCGCCAGGATGTCCAGGATCCAGTTGCAAAGGAAGTTGTTCAGTCCCAGGGTCCTGAGCTTGGTGCTGAGCTTGGAGGGGACTAATGCTGAGTTGTAGTCAATGAACAGCATTCTTACATAGTTATTAATTTTGTCCAGGTGGTTGAGGGCAGTGTGGAGTGCAATAGAGATTGCGTCATCTGTGAATCTGTTGGGACGGTATGCGAATTGGAGTGGGTCCAGGGTGTCTGGATTGATGGTGTCGATGTGAGCAATGATTAGGCTTTCAAAGCATTTCATTGCTATAGATGTGAGTGCTGCAGGACGATAGTCATTTAGGCAGGTTACCTTGGCTTTTTGGGGCACAGGGACTAAGGTGGTCTGCTTGAAACAAGTTGATATTACAGACCGGGTCAGGGATAGGTTGAAAATGTCAGTTAAGACACTTGCCAGCTGGTCAGCGCATGCTCTGAATACGCGTCCTGGTATTCCATCTGGCCCCGCATTCTTGCGAATGTTAACCTGTTAAAAGGTCTAACTCACATCGGCTCCGGAGAGCGAGATCACACAATCATCCATACTCTCATGCATGGTTCAGTGTTTCTTGCCTCGAAGCGAGAATAGAAGGCATTTAGCTCATCTGGTACGTCGCATCGCTGTGCAGCTTGTGGCTGGGTTTCCATTTGTAATCCGTGATAGTTTGCAAGCACTGCCACATGCATCAAGCATCAGAGCCAGCGTAATGGGATTCGATCTTAGACCTGTATTGAAATGTTTCCTGTTCGTCGGAGGTCGCGGCAGGATTTCTTAAGTGTCCCGCTCCTTGAAAGCGGCAGAACGTTAGCTCAGTGCGGATGTTGCCTGTAATCCTTGGCTTCTGGTTGGAGGAGGTATGTACGGTGACTGTGGTGTCGACATCCTGGATGTACTTATTAATAAAGCCAGTGACTGATGTGGTAAACTCCTCAATGTTATAGGATGAATCCCAGAACATATTCCAATATGTGCTAGTGACACAGTCCTATACCTTAGCATCCATTTCATCGGACCACTTCCGTATTGAGCCTGTCACTGGTTCTTCCGGTTTGAGTTTTTCTTGTAAGCAGGAGGATAGAGTAATTGTCTGATTTGCCAAAGGGATTTTTATTTTATTTTTACCTTTATTTAACTAGGCAAGTCAGTTAAGAAGAAATTATTATTTTCAATGACCACCGAGGAACAGTAGGTTAACTGCCTTGTTCAGGGACAGAACAACAGATTTTTACTTTGTCAGCTCGGGGATTTGATCTTGCGACCTTTCGGTTACTAGTCCAACGCTCTAACCACTAGGCTACCTGGATAGCGAGGGAGGGCCTTGTATTTAGATTTTATTTATTAGGATTCCCATTAGCCAACAACAATGGCGACAGCTAGTCTTACTGGGGTACGACACATTAAAGACAAAAGACTTTACAATTTACATACATTTAAAAACATTAACATGTAGTGTGTGTGTGCGTCTATCAGTTACACATATGTCAGTACACACACACTACAAGTAGGTCACATGGGGGAGAGGCGTTGTGCCCTGAGGTGTTGCTTTATTTGTTTTTTTTAATCCAGGTTTTCTGTTCACTTGCGCTATATAAGATGGAAGGGAGTTCCATGCATTCATGGCTCTGTATAATACTGTACGTTTTCTTGAATTTGTTCTGGAACTGGGGACTGTGAAAAGACCCCTGGTGGCATGCCTGGTGGGGTAAGTGTGTGTTTTGGTGCTGTGTGTAAGTTGACAATGCAAACAATTTGGAATTTCCAACACATTCATGTTTCTTATAAGAACAAGAAGTGACGCAGTCAGTCTTTCCTCAACTCTTAGTGAAGAGAGACTGGCATGCATCGTATTAATATTAGCGCTTCTGTGTGTGGAATAAAGGTGATCTAGAGTCTTGTCACCTCTAGTTGCACAGGTGACATACTGGTAAAAATGAGGTAAAATGGATGAAAGTTTCCCTGCTTTAAAATCACTGGCCACGAGAAACACCACCTCTGAATGTGAATTTTCATGTTTGCTTATCTACTGTAGACTAAGGTCCAGGTGTGTGAAAGTGAAAGAGAGGCTGTTAAGAGGACTGCTTCTTTTTACAGTGAGACAGACATTCTCCTGACTATATTTTTTCCTTTTTCATTTAGTGAAATACTTTCCTCTATTATTACCTTTATGCAGCTGGGATTCGATCTGTGTGGCATTTGAATTAGATTTAAACCCTTTTATCCAGATATTGGTCTGAGAGGTTTCCTGCGGCTTTCATAAGCTATACAGTGCATTCGGAAATTATTCCGACCCCTTGACTTTTTCCACATTATGTTACGTTACAGCCTTATTCTAAAATGTATTACATAGTTTTTTCCCTTCATCAATCTACACACAATACCATATAATGACAAAGCAAAAACAGGTTTTAGAAACTACTGCTATTTTTTTTTTTAAGTAAAACAAAATATTACATTTACATGAATATTAAGACCCTTTACTCAGTACTTTGTTGAAGCACCTTTGGCAGCGATTACAGCGTCAAGTTTTATTGGGTATGACGCTACAAGCTTGGCACACGTGTTTTTGGGGAATTTCTCCCCTTCCTCTCTGCAGATCCTCTCAAGCTCTGTCAGGTTGGATGGGGAGCATTGCTGCACAGCTATTTTCAGGTCTCTCCAGAAATCGGGTTCAAGTTCTGGCGCTGGCTGGGCCACTCAAGGACATTCAGAGACTTGTCCCGAAGCCACTCCTGCGTTGTCTTGGCTGTGTGCTTCGGGTCGTTGTCCTGTTGGAAGGTTAACATTAGCCCCAGTCAGAGGTCCTGAGCACTTTGGAGCAGGTTTTCATCAAGGATCTCTCTGTACTTCGCTCCGTTCATCTTTGCCTCAATCCTGACTAGTCTCCTAGTCCCTGCCGCTGAAAAATATCCCCCACATACCCCCATGCTGTCACCACCATGCTTCACCGTAGGGATGGTGCCAGGTTTGATCCAGACATGACGCTTGGCATTCAGGCCAAAGAGTTCAATCTTGATTTCATCAGACCAGATATTTTTTTTCTCTTGGTCTGAGAGTTCTTTAGCTGCCTTTTGGCAAATTCCAAGCGGGCTGTCATGTGCCTTTTACTGGCCACTCTACCATAAAGGCCTGATTGGTGGAGTGCTGCAGAGATGGTTGTACTTCTGGAAGGTTCTCCCATCTCCACAGAGGAACTCTAGAGCTCTCTCAGAGTGACCATCGGGTGCATGGTCACCTCCCTGACCAAGGCCCTTCTCCCCCAATGGCTCAGTTTGGCCTGGCGGACAGTTCTAGGAAGAGTCTTGGTGGTTCCAAACTTCTTCAATTTTTATGATGGTGGTTATTGCATTACGTAACTGTTTTATATGTTCATATTTTGTACATATTAAATGAATGTCAGATATTTGTTCCCCTGTCTCTCTCTTTCTCCGTCCACCTTGTTCCCTCCCTGATTCCTCCCCCAGTGTAGTTGAATGTCATTTCAGTGTGTAATTCAGAATAAAGCTGGCAGAGGTATTCCTATCCTCTCCTTTCCTTTTACTTCCCTGCTCCTCATCTCTTCCTCCCAGCTCTCTGCATTATTCAGAGACCGAGCTGTTAAGAGTGAGGGCCTCAAAGTGCCTTTCCTTTCCTCATGCTCCACAGAGCTGCTCAAGGAGCTCCCCCCTCCAGTAACCCCTCACTGCATCCCTACACACTCTCCCGCAAATACGGGAGGCTGGAAACACATCACGGTGTCCTCCGAGATCACTTAAGAAGCAGTAGCACATAATGCAACAGACAACCTCACTTTAGCTACAGTACAAGCTACAGAGCATACCACTGGAGGACGCAGAACAACAGACACTGGACATTGTGAAAGTGGTTTAAATTGAAAATGATTTCATGGAAATATGCAGCATTGTCATAACACATTGCTGGTCCTCCCACTTAACACCAAGTTTCACTAAAACTATTTAAATAGCTAGGTACAATGCAGGTACACATTGTTACATATGGCTTTCACTGTACCTGGACATGAAAGTACCATGTAAAGCCATAGATTTAGCGATGCATGATATACTGTAAAGTGGGACCAGACAGTCATACATTCACACAGTGTGATCTGTACTGTGATGTATAATGTTGCATTTTTCACACAGTTGCTTTTTATAGACAAGATAGGATTCTAAGTATATCCTTTCTGGCTTACAACTGGGTTACACAGCACTAAAGGTGGCGGGCAAAGGCCAAGCATGAGTTTTTCCAGGAACATCTGGAGCAAGCTAAACCTGGAGTGTGTGAAAGCCATGAAAACAAGAAAAGGAGAAACAACAAACATCCTCCAAAATATCTGGTCTAAAGGTACTCTAGATCCAGTCCAGTCAATGGTGTCAACTTAAAGCTAACCATTTTCACTGTAGTTGTTATGAAACGCTCTAAACATTCTGACTCAATTTCCAAGGGCTGCATGTGCCATTAAAAAGCACTTCCAGAGCTACAGTACCAGTCAAACGTTTGGACACACCTAGTCATTCAAGGGTTTCTTTATTTTCACTATTTTCTACACTGTAGAATAATATTGAAGAAATCTAAACTAAGAAATAACACATATGGAATCATGTAGTAACTAAAAAGTGTTAAACAAATCAACATTTTATATTTGAAATTCTTCAAAGTAGCCACCTCTTGCCTTGATGCTAGCTTTGCACACTCTTGGATTCTCGCAACCAGCTTCATGAGGAATCAAATCAAAATAGCCCTTCTTAGATCAGCTGATATCTCAAAGTGCTAGAGAGAGAGAGAGAGAGAGAGAGAGAGAGAGAGAGAGAGAGAGAGAGAGAGAGAGAATACTTAAATTCACACAGGGCACCAGATAAGACAGGAGAAATACTCCAGATATAACAGACTGACCCTAGCCCCCCGACACATAAACTACTGCAGCATAAATACTGGAGGCTGAGACAGGAGGGAGGGGTCAGGAGACACTGTGGCCCCATCCGATGATACCCCCGGACAGGGCCAAACAGGCAGGATATAACCCCATCCACTTTGCCAAAGCACAGCCCCCACACCACTAGAGGGATATCTTCAACCACCAACTTACCATCCTGAGACAAGGTCGATTATAGCCCATGCTTTTCCAACAGTCTTGAAGGAGTACTTGTATGCTGCTTTTCCTTCACTCAATGGTCCAACTCATCCCAAACCATCTCAATTGGTTTGAGGTCATGTGATTGTGGAGGCCAGGTCATCTGATGCAGCGCTCCATCACTCTCCTCCTTGGTCAAATAGCCCTTACACAGCCTGGAGGTATGTTTTGGGTCATTGTCCTGTTGAAAAACAAATGATAGCCACAGTAAGCGCAGACCAGATGGGATTGTGTATCGCTGCAGAATGCTGTGGTAGGCATGCTGGTTAAGTGTGCCTTGAATTCTAAATAAATCACCAGTGTCATCAGCAAAGCACCCCACACCATGACACCTCCTCTTCCATGCTTGACGGTGGGAACCACACATGCAGAGATCATCCGTTCACCTACTCTGCATCTCACAAAGACGCGGCGGTTTGAACCAAACATCTCACATTTTGACTCGTCAGACCAAAGAACAGATTTCCGTCGGTCTAATGTCCATTGCTCATGTTTCTTGGCCCAAGCAAGTCTCTTGTTCTTATTGGTTTCCTTTAATAGTGGTTTATTTGCAGCAATTCGACTATGAAGACCTGATTCACGTGGTCTCCTCTGAACAGTTGATGTTGAGATGTGTCTGTTACTTGAACTCGGTGAAGCATTTATTTGGGCTGCAATCTGGGGTTCAGTTCACTCTAATGTACTTATTCTCTGCAGCAGAGGTAACTCTGGGTCTTCATTTCCTGTGGCGGTCCTCATGAGAGCCAGTTTCATCATAGCGCTTGATGGTTTTTACGACGGCACTTGAAGAAACTTTCAAAGTTCTCAATGTTCCGTATTGACTGACCTTCATGTCTTAAAGTAATGATGGACTGTCATTTCTCTATGCTTATTTGAGCTGTTCTTGCCATAATATGGACTTGGTATTTTACCAAATAGGGCTATCTTCTATATACCACCCCTACCTTGTCACAAACACATTAAGAAGGAAAGAAGTGCCACAAATTTACTTTTAACAAGGCACACCTATTAATTGAAATGCATTCCAGGGTTCTACCTCATTAAGCTGGTTGAGAGAATGCTAAGAGTGTGCAAATCTGTCATCAAGGCAGAATGTGGCTACTTTGAAGAATCTCAAATCGCAAATATATTTTTATTTGTTGGTCACTTTTTTTTGGTTACTACATGTGTGTTATTTCATAGTTTTGATGTCTTCACTATTATTCTACAATGAAGAAAATAGTAAAAGAAAGAAAAAACCTTGAATCAGTAGGTGTGTCCAGACTTTTGACTGTATGTATGTATGTATGTATGTGGTCCTGTGTGGCTGTGTGGTTGGTAGAGCATGGTGTTTGCAACGCCAGGGTTGTGGGTTCGATTTCCATGGGGGACCAGTACAGGGAAGAAAAAAAAAATGTATGAAATGTATGCATTCACTACTGTAAGTCGCTTTGGATAAGAGCGTCTGCTAAATGACGTAAATGTATGTATGTATGTATATATATATATATATATACTCAAGTTTAATTTTAGTCAACAAAGATATTGGCTAATGAGGCGATTTAAAATAAAAGATTAGCCCATGAGAGACATGACTATGAATCAATAAGATTAAGTTGATTGTTGTAATGACCCCAGTGACAGACTTATGCATGATTTTAGTTATGTGTATTAACACACACTTGTATATGTGTGAAATAGGACCAATATAAGCACCCACCAAATTCTTATTTATATCCCATTCTCAGTAGTAAAATCGAAATACATCACTTATTGTATTAATTTCAAGATATAGTTAGCTATGTGATTTGACATTTCTATCATGTAAACAAGCACAGGATTATGTAACATGAAGATTTATGTATTTTTGTTGTTGTATTTATACGTAACAGGGTGAGAAAAAAAAACAGAATTAAAAGTGTATATATTTCAAATTCAGACTAACACAACAAAATGTGGAAAAAGTCAAAGGGTGTGAATAGTTTTTGAAGGCACTCTATAGCATCAACAGAACCTAATTTGATTTCCCCTATAATCACTGCATTTCATTTAGCAAATGATGAAAGTGACTTTGAATTATCCCATGGTTATATTTTATGATGAAAAGATCTGTGACACATTAACAAAAAATATAAGTAGCTTGTTTCTGTTCTTCACCCCCTTCTCTAGTCTTCCTTTTTCATATTCGACCATCAACTCCCAAGCAGCCCATGTAGAGCTGTGCTGGATGGATTACATCATTTTTTTGTTACATTGTGCTGTCAAATCAGGTTAGTGCTTTGCATTCCTTTCAGACATTTTGTAAAATTATTTTTGATATATTGTCAAGTACAGGGCTTAGTTTTTAAAGCTAGGATCCTTACTTGCTACCTACATCACTTGGACTTATACATTAATTATATATACACCCATTGATTCCTGAAGACTATAATTTATAAATGCCTCATGAGCTTAGTTCAACTGTCGTACCCCATCAGAACCCAAAATATACGTCTTTTACTCCCAATGTTGGTAAACAACATACATGTAAACAAACACTATATATCCTCAAAACATGGTTACAACTATACTTGATATTGTAGATGGGCAGTTCTTGAATCCATAGCTCTGTATTCATTTGAGAGTGGTTACATTTCTCCAGGCCCATCCCTCAGCTTTTTTCAACTGAGGATTCTAGCTTTAATACTCACTGAGAATGCAAGCATTTATAAGAAGCTACTGTAAATTAAATTAACTTTATTGTGATGAAGTGCAGAGATGCCCTGTACAGTAATTCTGCCCTTAGAACGGACCTTGGTCTTCAGCTATGTCTGTCTGGGAGAAGGCCTCAGACACTGAATTCTAGGTTACAGTTCCATTATGTGGTTTGATGCTTTGGCTGAGTTGTAAGGAGGGCTAATGACTTCGATATTCGATAACTTAATTTTATCAGACGCTCTGAAAAGTAACTCAATGACTTTGCAAACTGTCATTCTGTTTGTCTCTTGATTTCTCACACCTCTCTCGCTCTGTCTGCCTCTAGATAAAGTAATGAAGTTACTCTTCTGTACAGCTCCACTCTCTTTAGCTGCTTAGTTTTCCTTGGCTCTTTCTCCTCCTGCCTCGCCACAGCTGTGATGCGAGAAGGTAAGAAAAGCTGTTAATATACAGTGCATTCGGAAAGTATTCAGACCCCTTGACTTTTCCCACATTTTGTTACATTGCAGCCTTATTCTAAAATAGATTAAATAAATAAAAATCCTCAATCTACACACAATATCCGATAATGACAAAGCGAAAACAGGTTTTTAGAAATTGTATTCAGAAAAAATAGAATGGGGGGGGGGGGGGGGGGGGGGTAGGCTGTAATTGAAAAAAATTATTTGATCTTAACTGACATGCAAAAACCGATTTCAATCATACCCATAACATGACGCAGCCACCACTATGCTTGAAAATATGGAGAGTAGTACTCAGTAATGTGTCATATTGGATTTTTGCCCAAACATAACAGTTTGTATTCAGGACAAAATGTTAAATGCTTTGCCACGTTTTTTGCAGTATTACTTTAGTGCCTTGTTGCAAAACAGGATACATGTTTTGGATTTTTTTTATTTTGTACAGGGTTCCTTATTTTCACTCTGTCAATTAGGTTAGTGTTGTTGAGTAACTACTCTGTTGTTTGATCCATCCTCAGTTTTCTCCTATCACAGCCATTAAACTCCGTAACTATTTTAAAGTCACCATTGGTCTCCTGGTGAAATCTCTGAGCAGTTTGCTGCCTCTCCGGCAACTGAGTTAGGAAAGACGCCTGTATCTTTGTAGTAACTAGGTGTATTGACACACCATCCAAAGTGTATAATAACTTCACCATGCTCAAAGGGATATTCAGTGTCTACTTTTAACCCACCTACCAATAAGTACTCACTTCTGTCATCATGAAGTGCTTTGAGAGACTAGTCAAGGATCATATCACATCTACCTTACCTGACACCCTAGACCCAATCCAATTTGCTTACTGCCCCAATAGATCCACAGACGATGCAATCGCCATCGCACTGCAAACTGCCCTATCCCATTTGTACTAGAGGAATACCTATGTAAGAATGCAGTTCATAGCTCAGCATTCAACACCATAGCACCCTCCAAGCTCATCATTAAGCTTGAGGCCCTGGGTCTGCACCCCGCCCTGTTCAACTGGGTCCTGGACTTCCTGATGGGCCACCTCCAGGTGGTGAAGGTAGGAAACAACAACTCCACTTCGCTGATCCTCAACACTGGGGCCCCACAAGGAGGCGTGCTCAACCACCTCCTGTACTCCCTGTTCACCCATGACTGCGTGGCCACGCACGCTTCCAACTCAATCATCAAGTTTGCAGACGACACAACAGTAGTAGGCCTGATTACCAACAATGACGAGACAGCCTACAGAGAGGAGATGAGAGCCCTAGGAGTTTGGTGGCAGGAAAATAACCTCTCATCAACGTCAACAAAACAAAGGAGCTGATCGTGGACTTCAGGAAACAGCAGAGAGAGCACCCCCCTATCCACATTTGACGGGACTGCAGTGGAGAAGTTGAAAAGCTTCAAGTTCTTCGGCGTACACATCACTGACAAACTGAAATGGTCCACCCACACAGTCAGTGTCAGTGTGGTGAAGAAGGCGCAACAGCGCCTCTTCAACCTCAGGAGGCTGAAGAAATTTGGCTTGGCACCTAAAACCCTCACAAACTTTTACAGATGCACATTGAGAGCATCCTGTCAGGCTGTATCACCGCCTGGTACGGCAACTGCACCCCCTGCAATCGCAGGGCTCTCCAGAGGGTGGTGCGGTCTGCCCAACGCATCACAGGGGGCAAACTACCTGCCCTCCAGGACACCTACAGCACTCGAATGTCACAGGAAGGCCAAAAAGATCATCAAGGACAACAACCACCCGAGCCACTGCCTGTTCACCCCGCTATCATCCAGAAGGCGAGGTCAGTACAGGTGCATCAAAGCTGGGACCGAGAGACTGAAAAACAGCTTCTATCTCAAGGTCATCAGACTGTTAAATTAGACTAGGCTGCTGCCCTTTATACATAAACTTGAAATCACTGGCCACTTTAACCATGGAACACTAGTCACCTTAATAATGTTTACATATTTTACATTACTCATCTCATATGTATATACTGTTTTCTATCCTATTCTACTGTTTCTTAGTCTATGCTGCTCTGACATTGCTCATCCAAATATCTATATATTCTTAATTCCATTCCATTAATTTAGATTTGTGTGTATTGTTGTGAAATTGTTAAATATTACTAGGTATTACTGCACTGTCGGAGGTAGAAAAAAAGCATTTCACTACATCCGCAATGACATCTGCTAAACGTGTATGTGACAAATAAAATTAGATAAAAAAAAATTTAGGTATCCTTTGCGAGGCATTGGAAAATCTCCCTGGTCTTTGTGGTTGAAGCTGAGTTTGTAGTTCACTGCTCAACTGAGGGACCTTGCAGATAATTGTATGTGTGGGGTACAGAGATGAGGTAGTCATTCAAATTCATGTTAAACACTATCATTGCACACAGAGTGAGTCCAAGCAACTTGTTATATGATTCATATGTTGATGATGTAAATAATATTTGCTGGTCTGTGGTGTGTAATGAGGAGCAACCAGACGCTGCACATGACGCATTAATGAAATTACTTATTCCAGTTACAAATAAGCATGTACCCATTAAGAAAATTACTGTAAAAACTGTTAAATCCCCTTGGATTGATGAGGAATTGAAAAATTGTATGGTTGAGAGGGATGAGGCAAAAGGTATGGCAATTACAGTGGGGCAAAAAAGTATTTAGTCAGCCACCAATTGTGCAAGTTCTCCCACTTAAAAAGATGAGAGAGGCCTGTAATTTTCATCATAGGTACACTTCAACTATGGCAGACAAAATGAGAAAAAAAATCCAGAAAATCACATTGTAGGATTTTTTATGAATTTATTTGCAAATTATGGTGGAAAATAAGTATTTATTTACTAATTTATTATTTATTTATTAAGTACTCCGGCAGTTCAGCGCAGTCTGGCCACTCCGGCAGTTCAGCGCAGTCTGGCCACTCCGGCAGTTCAGCGCAGTCTGGCCACTCCGGCAGTTCAGCGCAGTCTGGCCACTCCGGCAGTTCAGGGCAGTCTGGCCACTCCAGCAGGTCAGGGCAGTCTGGCCACTCCGGCAGTTCAGCGCAGTCTGGCCACTCCGGCAGTTCAGGGCAGTCTGGCCACTCCGGCAGTTCAGGGCAGTCTGGCCACTCCGGCAGTTCAGGGCAGTCTGGCCACTCCGGCAGTTCAGGGCAGTCTGGCCACTCCGGCAGTTCAGCGCAGTCTGGCCACTCCGGCAGTTCAGAGCAGTCTGGCCACTCCGGCAGTTCAGCGCAGTCTGGCCACTCCGGCAGTTCAGCGCAGTCTGAACTCTCTGACGACTGTTGACTGGCGGGCAGCTCTGACGACTGTTGACTGGCGGACAGCTCTGACGACGACTGTTGACTGGCGGGCAGCTCTGACGACGACTGTTGACTGGCGGGCAGCTCTGACGACGACTGTTGACTGGCGGGCAGCTCTGACGACGACTGTTGACTGGCGGGCAGCTCTGACGACTGTTGACTGGCGGGCAGCTCTGACGACTGTTGACTGGCAGGCAGCTCTGACGACTGTTGACTGGCGGGCAGCTCTGACGACTGTTGACTGGCGGGCAGCTCTGACGACTGTTGACTGGCGGGCAGCTCTGACGACTGTTGACTGGCGGGCAGCTCTGACGACTGTTGACTGGCGGGCAGCTCTGGTGACTGTGGCAGTTCCGGGCAGTCTGGCCACTCTGGCAGTTCCGGCTCAGGATTCACCAGGCTGGGGAGACATAACGGAGCCCTGGCTCTGGGCGCAGGCCCTGGACTCACCAGTCTGGGAAGACCCGCTGGAGGCCTGGTTTGAGGAGGTGGCACAGGAGAGACCAGGGTGGAGAGACCCACTGGAGGACTGGTCTGCGGAGGAGACACGGGCTTGACCAGGATAGGGAGACCCACTGGAGGACTGGTCCGTGGAGGAGGCACGGGCTTGACCAAGATAAGGAGACCCACTGGAGGACTGGTCTGTGGAGGAGACACGGGCTTGACCAGGATAGGGAGACCCATTGGAGTACTGGTCCGTGGAGGAGACACAGGCTTGACCAGGATAGGAAGACATGCAGGAGGCTTGGTTCTGGGCGTAGGCACAGGACGTGCAGGGCTGGGAAGACATACAGGAGGCCTGTTTCTGGGCGCAGGCACAGTCTTTACCAGACAACCAGCACGCACCTCAGGACGAGTATGGAGAGCTGCCTCAGGTGACATCATTCCCACGACACGCTCATTAGGGCGAATGCCGTACTTAATGCACCATACTAGCAGCTCTCTCATCTCTCTCTCTCCTAATTTCCCCATTAATCCCGTCACAGTCTCTGTCTCATATCCCTCGCTCACCTCCAATGTCATCCCGACTGGCTCTGGTTCCGACCTCAGCTCCACCGACTGTCCCGTGTGCCCCCCCAATTTTTTTTTATTGGGGCTGCCTCTCGCGCTCGTTGCGCTCTCTCTCCTCGTAATAGCGCCTCTCCGCTCTCGCCGCTTCAATCTCCAACTGCGGGAGGCGATATTCCCCAGCCTGAGTCCATGGTCCCTCTCCGTCCAGGATCTGTTCCCAAGTCCATTGGTCCATAACGCTGTACTCCTGCTGCTCCTTCCTCTTACGCCGCTTGGTCCGGGTTTGGTGGGTAATTCTGTAACGGCTGTCTATGGAATGAGTGCACCAAAATGCGGCGGAGTTAGGGTTCGTCATATTTAATGTCACGAACACTATGCATTTACAAAAACAACAAAAACTGACAGCCAACACAGTCCTGTCAGGTGCAACCACATTGACAAGCACACACACCTATATAGGACTTCCAATCAAAGGCAACTATACACACCTGCCTT
This sequence comes from Salmo salar, assembly GCF_965601325.2. Classification (NCBI taxonomy): domain Eukaryota; kingdom Metazoa; phylum Chordata; class Actinopteri; order Salmoniformes; family Salmonidae; genus Salmo; species Salmo salar. Next base: position 89,474,729 of record NC_138300.1, on the reverse strand, counting down.
CAATTGGAAGTCCCAATCATCAACCCAACATTTAACAAACACAAACCCCCTGCCACATCCTGACCTAGACTAAGCAATACGCCCTCTGCTGGTCAGGACGTGACATGAAGTTACTCTTCTGTACAGCTCCATTCTCTCTGTAGCTGCTCAGTTTTCCTTGGCTCTTTCTCCTCCTGCCTCGCCACAGCTGGGATGCGAGAAGTTAAGAAAAGCTGTTAATATACAGTGCATTCGGAAAGTATTCAGACTCCCTTGACTTTTTCCCAAAAAATGTTACGTTACAGCCTTATTCTAAAATTGATTAAATAAATAAAAAGCTTCAATCTACACACAATACCCCATAATGACAAAGTGAAAACAGGTTTTTAGAAATGTTTGCAAATGTCAACAGCAAAAAATAACAGAAATACCTTATTTACAAACCCTTTGCTATGAGAGTCGAAATTGACCTGCAGCCTGTTTCCATTGATCATCCTTGATATGTTTCTACAACTTGATTGGAGTCCATCTGTGGTAAATTCAATTGATTGGACATAATTTGGAAATGTACACACCTGTCTATATAAGGTCCCACAGTTGACTGTGCGTGTCAGAGCAAAAACCAAGTCATGAAGTCGAAGGAATTGTCCGTAGAGCTCCGAGACAGGATTGTACCAAAACATTTCTGCAGCATTGAAGGTCTCCAAGAACACAGTGGCCTCAATCATTCTTAAATGGAAGAAGCTTGGAACCACCAAAACTCTTCCTAGAGCTGGCTGCCCAGCCAAACTGAGCAATCGGGGGAGAAGGGCCTTGATCAGGGATGTGACCAAGAACCTGATGGTCACTCTGACAGAGCTCTAGAGTTCCTCTGTGGAGATAGGAGAACCTTCCACAAGGACAACCATCTCTGCAGCACTCCACCAATCAGGCCTTTATGGTAGAGTGGCCAGACGGAAGCCACTCCTCAGTAAAAGGCACATGACAGCCCGCTTAGAGTTTGCCAAAATGCAGCTAAAGAATTCTCAGACCAAGAGAAACAAAATTCTCTGGAGTGATGATTGAACTCTTTGGCCTGAATGCCAAGCATCACGTCTGGATCAAACCTGGCTCCATCCCTACGGTGAAGCATGGTGGTGGCAACATCATGCTGTGGGGATGTTTTTCAGCGGCAGGGACTGAGAGACTAGTCAGGATCAAGGCAAAGATGAACAGAGCAAATTACAGAAAGATCCTTGATGAAAACCTGCTCCAGAGCGTTCAGGACCTCAGACTGGAGAGAAGGTTCACCTTCCAACAGGACAATGACCCTAAGCACACGGCCAAGACAACGCAGGAGTGGCTTCGGGACAAGTCTCTGAATGTCCTTGAGTGGCCCAGCCAGAGCCCGGACTTGAACCCGATTGAACATCTCTGGAGAGACCTGAAAATAGCTGTGCAGGAACGCTCCCAATCCAACCTGACAGAGGTTGAGAGGATCTGCAAAAGAATGGGATAAACTCCCCAAATACAGGTTTTCCACGCTTGTAGTGTCATACCCAAGAAGACTCGATGCTGTAATCGCTGCCAAAGGTGCTTCAACAAAGTACTGAGTAAAGGGTCTGAATACTTATGTATGTGATTTCAGTTTTTTATTTTTAATACATTTGCAAAAAAAGTTTTTTGCTTTGTCATTATGAGGTAGTGTGTGTAGATTGAAGGAAAATAACAATTTAATCCATTTTAGAATAAGGCTGTAATGTAACAAAATGTGGAAAAATTCAAGGGGTCTGAATACTTTCCAAATGCACTGCAACGGTGCCTCTTTGAGAATGCTGCAGATGAGTGTGAATTAAGTTCTTTAAAAACCACCAAAATTTTACAGCATCTTTGCTTCGCTCTCTGTCCTCTGTCATTCTCTCTTCATCCTTATCGTCCCTCCCACAGTATGTAAAGGAACTGAATGGCTTCTGTATTACCACTAACTCATTTCAGACAGATCTGTTGCAGAGCTTAAAATCTATCGCTGTACTAGATGACAAATATTTATCATGTTCATTCTGAAGGGGGCCAGCCCAGCCGTATACTCAGGCTGCTTTTAATTGACCTGTAGGCTACAGAATGAGGTTAGACAAGAAAATAAAGGTTTACAGAAGAGGTTGAAGAATTTAGGAAAGGACAACAATTATGAATGTTCAGACTGGAGCTTTCTGACATTTCATTAAAAAGCTTCTCTGGGAGATGCCTCAACAGTCTGGAGATAATTATACTGCCTGTTACATTAAAGCAGGGAGATTGTCCCTCCATGACCATCCCATCTCAGGGACACTGCTGCTCATCTGGCAAAGGCTGAATGTTGCTCCTCATGCTCTCAGATATCTATTACAGAGCTCCTTCAGACACTGACGCTAAAGTTACAATCCTCTGGCCTGATTTAATTTCCAAAGATTGAAGGCCTAGGCAGGATGTTGAAAAAGTCAATTGTTGTAAATTAGCACTTCCATCCAGTTTGAATATAGAGATGGAGATATGTGATCAAGTCTGACCTCTGGCACTTTCACAGTGAATAGGTCAAATGAGTAACTGTTAGGGTGTCATTATTTTGGATTGGGCAGCTGCTGAGAACAGTATGTGATGAACTCCATAGAGTGAATTATTTAGAATAAATCTGTATTGAGGACACTGTATTACCAAAAGGCTAGAATGTGTGGTGACGATGATACATTAAGTTGATAAGTTCTGACTGTTAACTAATATCCTTCCATGCCGCAAACACACACACACACACACACACACACACACACACACACACACACACACACACACACACACACACACACACACACACACACACACACACACACACACACACACACACACACACACACACACCTAGTCAGCCCTAGGGAATAATCTTTCCACAAATAAAAATCAAATATAGCATTGATATTTGATTACTTATGAAAAAGGCATATTATATCAGAATAAAGTATAATTTTCATCTAATGGACTGAATCGGTTTCATCGAGTGCTGTTTATTTACCTTTTATCTGCCCGTGGCTGCCTCTTGCATGGTTCCTGGAAACCTTGCATCATATCAGATGTATTCATTGTGCAACAGGATCAAATATATTACCAAAACTTGTTACTTAGATTTGGGGATTTTCCCTCTAAACTTGTTACTTAGATTAGGGGATTTTTCATAAGAACTCTTACTCTCTCCAATTGTTCTGTATGAGTATAGATGAAGATTATAGGTATTCACTCACAGTCAAGACTATTTTTTTGTAATCATACCCCTTCAACTCATCATCACTAAAGTTGGCCATTCCAGCTATCATGTGGCAGCCTACCCTCTCACACAATTGATTCCTGAGCAGGAGATTAGATAGTTCTTCTGGCTAATGTAATGCAGAGAGCATAATACTCCTGTCTCCTTCCTTCAACTGTTATTCCTTCGCTCTCTTGCCTGTTGTTTATATCAGCCTCACAGTGTTGTTAAATAAGTGATAATGTGTGTACAATAAATCAAAAGGATACTGAATATTTTGTACATGATGTATTTTTCATATTGATAAATCACATACAATTTATATCCACAGGCTGGCCCAGATCACTTATAGAGAATGAAAAGGAGCTTTACACTTTCAGAGAGTAATCTTGATAGCATCTTTTAATTGATTTATTAAGGAAGATGCTGTCAGCAACACATCTCCAGTATCCACACAAAGATAAAATGGTGTTCTATAGAAATATTGAGGTTTTTCATGGGGACTAATAGTGTATGAGAAAATACCTCTTCATCATTAAATCAGCTTTCTTTCCTCTCGCATGGACCTGTCACCTGCTAATTTGTTCTATACAGGACCCCAGAGCAAGTCCCAGGTCAGCCTATTGTTGAGATCACCATGACGTAGCAGGTGAGACTCCCACAAGATAGAGGATTCAATTAAATTACAAGAAACCAAGGGGAGTGATTGGGGACATTACCCTGTGTAGTGTGCAGTCCTTTGCACAGGACGTTAAACCGGTGTCCTGACACTGTGGTCACTAACGATCCCATGGCACTTATTGTAAGAGTAGGGTGTTAACCCCGGTGTCCTGGCTAAATTCCCTATCTGGCCCTCGTACCATCATGGCCATCTAATCGTCCCCAGCTTCCAATTGGCACATTCATCTCCCTTCCTCCCCCCTGTAACTTTTCCCCAGATCATTGCTGTAAATGAGATTGTGTTCTCAGTCAACTTACCTGGTATAATAAGGGTTAAATTAAAATTAAATAGAAACTAATAGGAAAGGGAAAAGAAAGATGAGGAAAATCATTGCATATGTAACGTCACTCTGTTTCAGAAAGAGAGGGAGAGCATAAAAGAGAACCTGAAATGTTTATGATTAAGAATCCTTGTGTGACTGTTTCTGCGTGTGTGTATTTAGGGGCTGCACCGATATGATTGAATGCATTGTAATCTGCATAGGCTGACAGAAGACAAGCCCTGGCTGACTACTATGTAATGGTGTGTGGGCAGACATCCACTACCAAGTTCCAATTCTCTCTATTCTATTCTGAAAGGAACACTCACTGTCAAAATGGAGAACATTGACCAGAAACGTATGCTAAATTCACCATATGATAACTATCAAAATTGTAATACAGTGCCTTCAGAAATGATTCACACCCCTTGACTTTTTACACATTTCGTGTTACAGCGTGAATTTAAAATGGATTCAATTTATATTGTGCACTGCTCTACACACAATACCCCATAATGTCAAAGTGGAATGGTGTTTTTAGAATTGTTACAAATTAATAAAAAATGAAAAGCTGAAATGTCTTGAGTCAATAAGTGTTCAACACTTTTGTATTGGCAAGCCTAAGTAAGTTCAGGAGTAGAAATGTGCTTAACAAGTCACATAATAAGTTGTATGGATAATAGTGTTTAACATGATTTTTAAATGACTACCCTCTGAACCACACACATACAATTATATGTAAGGTCCCTCAGTCGAGCTGTCATAAGATAACTCTGCAGGAAGGGGTGAAGTCAGGTGCAGGAGACTCAGGTACGTGAAACACGTAGTATTTTAATAAAGGGAAAACCCAGTCCAAAATATAAAGCCGAAAAGGCAGGGAAAATTCCAATAACGGAAGACTAACACAGTCTTCTAAAATATTTGGGACGCAGCCCAGCAACCCTAACACCTAAACGTTAAGATATAAAAATGACAAGAAAATAAATTCCCCAACCTACAACAGCAGACACGAAACAATCCCGCACAACCCCAAACAAGAAACTGACAAACTAAATACCCTCCCATTAATTACAAACACGAAACAGGTGCGCACAAAACAGACATAACTAACAAACACATGAAACATGGATCGGTGGCAGCTAGTAGGCCGGTGACGACGACCGCCGAGCGCAGCCCGACCGGGGAGTGGCGCCACCTTCTGTGGACGTTGTGACACGAGCAGTGAATTTCAAACACAGATTCAACCACAATGACCAGGGACGTTTTTCAATGGTACGCAAAGATTTTACCTATTGGTAAAAAAATATATATATCTCTTTGAGCATGGTGCAGTTATTATTTACATTGTGTATCAATACACTCAGTCACTACAACGATACTGGCACCCTTCATAACAGTTGCCAGTGAGGAAGGAAACCGCTCAAGGATTTCACCATGAGGCGAGTTACAGAGTTTAACGGCTGTGATAGGCGCTACTGTAACTAAGGATGGTTTTACAATAATAACATAAATGACAGAGTAAAAAGAAGGAAGCCTGTACAGAATAAAAATATTCCAAAACATGCATCCTGTTTGTAAAATAGGTCTAAAGTAATATTGAAACAAAAACAATCCATCATTCTACACACAATACCCCATAATGACAAATCAAGAACAGGTTTTTAGAAATGTTTGCAAATGTATTATACATTTAAAAAAACGGAAATGTCACATTCACATGAGTATTTAGATCCTTTACACAGTACTTTGTTGATGCACCTTTGGCAGCAACTACAGCCTTGAGTCTTCTTGGGTATGATGAGCTTTCACACCTGTATTTGCGGAGTTTCTCCCATTCTTCTCTGCAGATCCTCTTAAGCTCTGTCAGGTTGGATGGGGAGCGTTGCTGCACAGCTATTTTCATGTCTCTCCAGAGATATTCGATCGGGTTCAAGCCCGGGCTCTGGCTGGGCCACTCAAGGACATTCAGAGACTTGTACCGAAGCCACTCCTGCGTTGCCTTGGCTGTGTGCTTCGGGTCCAAGTCCTGTTGGAAGGTGAACCTTCGCCCCAGTCAGAGGTCCTGAGAGCTCTGGAGCAGTTTCCATAGGATCTCTCTGTACCTTGCTCCGTTCATCTTTACCTCAATCCTGACTAGTCTCCCAATCCCTGCCGCTGAAAAACATCTCCACAACATGATGCTGCCATCACCATGCTTCACTGTAGGGATGGTACCAGGTTTCCTCCAGAAGTGACGCTTGGCATTCAGGACAAAGAGTTCAATCTTGGTTTCATCAGACCAGAGAATCTTGTTCTCATGGTCTGAGAGTCTTTTTGTGCTTTTTGACAAACTCCAAGCAGGAAGTCATGTGCCTTTTACTGAGGAGTGACTTCCGTCTAGCTACTTTGCAATAAAGGCCTGATTGGTGGAGTGCTGCAGATATGATTGTCCATCTGGAAGGTTCTCCCATCTCCACAGAGGAACTCTGGAGCTCTGTCAGAGTGACCATCTTGGTCACCTTCCTGGCCAAGGCCCTTCTCCCCAGATTGCTCAGTTTGGCTGGGTGGCCAGCTCTAGGAAGAGTCTTGGTGGTTCCAAACTTCTTCCATTTAAGAATGATGGAGGCCACTGTGTTCTTGGGTACCTTCACTGCTGCAGACATTTTTCGACACAATCCTGTCTCTGAGCTCTACGGACAATTCCTTTGACCTTATGGCTTGGCTTTTTCTCCGACATGCCCATTCAACTTTGGGTCATTATATGGTTGTGTGCCTTTCCAAATCATGTCCAATCAATTTAATTTACCACAGGTGGACTCCAATCAAGTTGTAGAAACATCTCAAGGATGATCAATGGAAACGGGATGCTTCTGAGCTCAATTTCAGGTCTCATAGCAAAGGGTCTGAATACGTATGTAAATAAGGTATCTCTTTTTTATTTTTAATACATTTGCTAAAGTTTCTAAAAAACGTTTTTTTTTAGCTTTGTCATTGTGGGTTATTGTGTGTAGATTGCTGAGGATATTTGTATTTAATCTATTTTACAATAAGGCTGTAACGCAACAAAATGTGGAAAAAGTGAAGAGGTCTGAATACTTTCCGAAGGCACTGTATTTTGAAGCACAGTGGTGGCTGCATCATGTTATGGGTATGCTTGTCATCGGCAAGGACTAGGGAGTGTTTTTAGGATAAAAATACATGGAATAGAGCTAAGCACAGGTGACAAACTAGAGGAAAACTTGGTTTAGTCTGCTTTCCAACAAACACTAGGAGACAAATTCACCTTTCAGCAGGACAATTACCTTAAATACAAGGCCACATATTCGCTGCAGTTGCTTACCAAGATGACATTGAACGTTCCTGAGTGCCTATTTACAGTTTTGACTTAAATCGGCTTGAAAATCTATGGCAGGCTTGAAAATTATCAACTTGTCTGCGCTTGAAGAATTTTAAGAATAAATGGCCAAATATTGTACAATCCAGGTGTCCAAAGCTCTTAAGCCTTGTTCACACTGCATGCCTCAATGTTCAAATCAGTTTTGTTTTTCAAATCCGTTTTGGAATATTGACTGAATGATGTACTCCAGCCATTTACATGTACTCATTTAACAGATGCTCTTATCCAGAGCTACATACATGAGCAATTAGAGTTAAGTGTCTTGTGCAAGGGCACATTGACTTTTCACCTAGGGGATTCGAACCAGTGACCTTTGGCTACTGGCGTGTGGCTCTGAACCACTAGGCTACCTGCCGACCCATAATTAGATGAACTGTGTGCTATTTGCATAATAAGTTAATTACAAGCCAATTATGATTTAATAAGATCACACCTAGCCCAGAGAGACAATCTGTTTTTCGTCCTTTGCATATCAGTGTAAATCTGACAGAACTGGAAAGCTACCTGCTCTGTTACAGAAATCCCTGTCCGAAAAGTTAACCCCTGTAGAATAAAATGTTAAAAAATGACTTGAGACTGTAAAACAGGCAGTGCAAAACGGTACTCTGCCACCAGGATGGTGGATCGAGCATGTCTCCTGCGCTGATTGGTCCTGACGTCAGCTAGATTGTCTGAGTGCGGAGCCAAGCGCGCTCTCCCCCTACATTGAACAAGCTAAACGATGCGAGCGCTCGCAGCCGTCGCCGCCGCCCAGTAGAGTTTCCCAGCCCGCGGACCAAGCACAACAACACCGAAAAAAACCGACCGTGTGAGGGCAATATACGAAGACCAGTGCTTTTTACAAACAAGTGTCAAACGTTATCGTGGGGGATTTTTTTAATGCTTTAACTAGTCGCCGACAGAGCGCGAGAGAGTGGAACGAGAGCGAGTCAGCCAGCCTAGAGAGGGATAAGGAAGAAAGAGGGAAAATAATTGCTGGTATATTTTGGTCCTCGCCAACCGTTACTTTGGATATCAAGAAGATCAGAGGTTGTGTAGTCATGGGATGTACACTGAGCGCCGAGGAGAGAGCGGCTTTGGACAGGAGCAAGGCTATCGAGAAAAACCTAAAAGAAGATGGAGTCACTGCCGCGAAAGACGTAAAACTACTCCTGCTTGGTAAGATGCTTCAGGAGGAGGGGTGGCCTTCGGCTTCTTGTCCATAATCTGAAGTGTCAAAATTACACACCCGCTTTCTGGTTCCATAGCCAGACGCTAATCTGACTATGAATGTGAATATAAATGAAAACTACAGCATTTATGTACTTTACAGCCCCTTGTCTCTTTTCATCCCTTCAGGGGCTGGGGAGTCAGGAAAAAGTACCATCGTGAAACAGATGAAGTAAGTGCCACGGTCTAGCAATTCTTTGCATTGAATGTGTGTGATGGATAGGCTACGCATGAGGCTACACACACACAGTGGCTATAGCTTGTGATTGAAGAGTATAGGCTACAGAAGCTTATTTGGTCCGCCATATTTTAAAGTAATTATTACCTTTACTGGCGGGAAGAGCTACTGGCGGTGTAATTTATTGGTTTAAACCAACAGCGTTGCGGTTACGGGAAAATATCGATGAGCTGTTCACATAAATGGTGCTGAAATCGGAACCTGTTTTGCCTACAGCTAATGCACTTTGGCTTTCACTAAGAGCTTGTCTGTCTACAATAAACCGTGCACTGACCAGTTTCGAGAATCCCTCTTTCAATTAATCTTAGTGGCATGTTTAATCGCACATTTATGCCCCCTTGCCCTTCCTTATTTGATCTCGCGGTGTGCGAGCTGCTTTATCAAGTGTACAGAAATAAGCGTGTAATAGCCACTGGGCTATATATGTAACCGGGGTATAGAATACAGCCTAAAACTGGACACCATTTGTGGGCTTTATCTGCTGGTTTGAACGTTTGGGTGGTGTCAATGCCAAATTAGTTGATTCTGTGAAGTAAACCCAAGCGATATAGTTGATGAAGATATTAAATTGTTCTAAAATAGCCTACACACATGTAGGATATCTGGTCGAATAATTGGGTGGGAACTTCACACGGCCATTTTTATTTCCCTGCCTCAAAGCCAACACCCTTTCTTTGCCGAATTACATGCCTTTAATCAATCAAATCAATCGTTACGCAATTTCAGACATTAATCTAATTAAGAAGTCAGATTAATGTTTTAATGGCTGTCATTATTTCAACTGTATACCAGCATAGTGTGCGTCTTAGTCTCAGTTTGCTGTGGGGATGCATCTAGACTTGTATATTCATCTTGCCTCGAATCGACTCGTGTGCTCGTGTATGCCTACACTGGCATTGGCACATTCGTAGTTTTGATTATGGTTTACGCAACCTATAATAAAGAAAGGGAAAGGAATGCGACTGGTTGTCAGATATTGATAAATAAACGCCTCACATTTTCAAGTTATTGCAGGGCTAATGCCATTTTCAGACAGTAATTGCTGTTTGTGATTGAATAACATCTAATAGCTACCACAACTTCTTCAGTTTCAACTTTTTTACCACATGAATCGAAGTACCTATTTCAGAATAATATTCAGCCGGTTTCGGTGGTGGACAGCGCCCCTCAGCCTGTGCTCAATCGTTTCTCTTCGGACATTCTCGACTCTTTCCGTTATTGGGATCAAGTTCTCTGAACAAGGGTGGAAAACTCGGAGTGGCATTTCACACCTTTGGTCATCTCTGGATGTCCAATGACGTGTTGTGTTGTAGTGATTTCAGCGGGTCTGGAGGTTTAGAGTAATTGTGTGGATGAAGGGTGGGTGGGTGGCGGGCGGGTTGAATAAAGAGAAAACATTGCATTACAAATCCATAAAATGTATAATTCTTGTTTAATTCATATCTGTAGGCTACATTTAGGTTTTTCTTTCATTATTTGTATCTGCTGTTAGTGCGTAGCCTAAGCCTAAGCTTTAGGGCCTAACTGTTGCATGCCAAATATACACCAATTGCCAAATGCTTTTGGGAATGTTGGCAGAAAAAGTATTAGAGAAAAGCTGTAATATGGAGAGATGAAAATAAACAGAGGGGAGGGCCAGAACAGTAGTCTAATTTTTGGGAAAGATTTAAGTGGTAAAAGAGGATGATGGCCGGCTGTGTTATGTGTAATGATTGTGAGGCACTATACAAATTCGACAGTCACAAGACCGGGACTTCAAAATGGCACATCATGGGAACTGTACTGTTCAGATGGGTTAAATGGAATAGCAGCCCAACTGAAGTCTGGACACTGAAATAGCTTAATATAATATTAACAGATCTAAGCATATCTTGCAGTAAAATTATAGACCAAATGTAAATTGACTCGGGAACAGGAGTGGAGAAATATTATTTCTTTCTTTCAGCATCTTGAGAGAATGAATGCATGGTTAGGGACCACCTGTAAAGGTGCCATCTTTATCAGCATCATGAAACCTGATAGTATTTTTTAAAATCACACAAAATATTAATCCAAGCCGAACTGAAATCTTATCAAAAACACGTTGGGTCATTTTAACAGCTCATAATTTCCTTAAAACCAGTAAAATTGGAAATTTTACCCGAACATTTTTTCCCATTTCTTGTTGTTGAGTTATTTAATTTTCTCCCCAGTCCCTAAACGTCTTTGCGACTACAGAGAAGCAGAGATGAAAGAGAAAAACTTTACCGATGTCAACTAGATGAAGCATTCATTCTATCGATTTATGACATTCTGGTGAGCAAGGGTTTATTTAGTCTTCTAGAGCAACAAGTAATGACAGAAGAAAAGCTGCATGCATCTAATTATAGACAAGTTGACTAACAAAATGTCAGAAATAAGAAGAAACATAGGCCCACCTAAAAAGGCCTGTCAAAAAATTCTTCCACCATCTGGCCGTACAGTGTATTTTCTATATTTGCGGGTTAGGGTCGGGTGCAGGCCTCAGATTTTCACTTCATTACATAGTCGGGCGGTTGCCGATGGGTTATTAGCAATTACGAGCGTTTGCGGTTGAACAAACAGCTGACTCACGCATCATCATTGTGTTGCTAAGAGAGCTGTCGCCTCGGCAGATTCGATTGAGATTGTGTTTTTTGTAAATGGGTACATTGGTGGCATGTGCAACATCATTTCATTATGAAGAAGAAACAAAATTGCATTTGATGCAAAAGTGAGTGAAAAATGATACGGGAAGGTTTTAAAAGCAATTTCAGAACTACTCTAACCAAATACAATTATATTTGTCACACGCTTCGTAAAACAACCGGTGCAGACTAACAGTGAAACGGTTACTTACGGGCCCTTTCCAACATTGAGTAACGATAACATGTGCAGGGGTACGAGGTTGAGGTAGATATATACATATAACTAGGAATAAAGTGACTAGGCAACAGGATAGATAAAACAGTAGCAGCAGCATATATGAGGAGTCAAAAAGATTTGTGCAAAAAGGGTCAATGCAGATAGTCCAGGTAGCTATTTGGTTAACTATTTAACTAACTATTTAGCAGTCTTATGACTTGGGGGTAGAAGCTGTTCAGGGTCCTGTTGGTTCCAGACTTGGTGCATCGGTACTGCTTGCCGTGTGGTAGCAGAGAGAACAGTTTATGACTTGGGTGGCTGTAGGCTCAATTTTTAGGGCCTTCTGACACCATCTGGTATCTAGGTCCTGGATGGCAGGGAGCACAGCCCCAGTGATGTACTGGTCCGTGTGCACTACCCTCTGTAGCGCCTTGCAGCCAGATGTCGAGCAGTTGCCATTCCAAGCGGTGATGCAGCCAGTCAAGATGCTCTCAAATGGTGCAGCTGTAGAACTTTGAGGATCTGAGGGCCCATGCCAAATCTTTTCTAGCCTACTAAGGAGGAAGAGGCGTTGTCGTGCCCTCTTCACGACTGTGTTGTTGTGTGTGGACCATGATAGATCCTTAGTGATGTGGACACAGAGGAACTTGACACCTACGCCCCGCCCCACTACTCTTACAAAAAATCTGCTATCCAGAACCTAAAAGGGTTCTTCAACTGTCCCCATAGGATAACCCTTTGAAGAACCCTTTTGGTTCCAGGTAGAACCTTTGGGTTCCATGTAGAACCCTTTCAACTGAAGGTTCTACATGGGACCCAAAAGGGTTCTCCTATGGGGACAGCCAAATAACCCTTTTGGAACCATTTTTCTAAGAGTGTACAGCCATGTTGATGTTTTCCGTGGTCCACGATCAGCTGGTCTCACTCTGCCAGGTCTCTGACCTCTCTATAGGCTGTCTCATTGTCGTCGATGATCAGGCCTACCACCGTCGTGTCGTCAACAAACTTAATGATGGGTAAGGACGTTTGTGGGTCGTGGGTGAAAAGGGAGTACAGGAGGGGCCCCCTGTGTTGAGGGTCAGTGTGGCGAATATGTTGTTGCCTACTCTCACCACTTAGGGGTGGCCTGTCAGGAAGCCCAGGATCCAGTTATAGAGGGAGGTGTTCAGTCCCAGGGTGTTCAGTCCTACACTGAGCTGTAGTCAATGAACAGCATTCTCACATAGGTGTTCCTCTTGTCCAGGTGGGAGAGGACAGTGTGTAGGGCAATAGAAATTGCATCATCTGTGGATCTATTGGGGCGGTATGCAAATTGGCGTGGGTCTAGGATGTCAGGTAAGGTAGAGGTGATATGATCCTTGACTAGTCTCTCAAAGCACTTTATGATGACAGAAGTGAGTACCTATTGGTAGATGGGTAAAAATAAATTAGGGCGGTATGCGAATTGGAATGGGTCCAGGGTTTCTGGGATAATTGTGTAGTGTAGATGTGATCCATGACCAGCCTTCCAAAGCATTTCATGGCTACAGATGCTAAGGGGAAATAGTCATTTAGACAGGTAACCTTGGCATTCTTGGGCACATGGATTAGGGTGATCTACTTGAAACATGTAGGTATTACAGACTGGGTCTGGGAGAGGTTGAAAATGTCAGTGAAGACACTTGCCAGCTGGTTGGCTCATGCTCCGAGTACACATCCTGGTAATCAAGTCTGAATGTTAACCTGTTTAAAGGTCTTACTCACATTGGCTACGGAGAGCGTGATCACACAGTCGTCCAGAACAGCTGGTTCTCATCCATGGTTGTGTTGTTTGTCTCGAAGCGAGCATAGAAGACATTTAGCTTGTCTGGTAGGCTCGCGACTGGGTTTCCCTTTGTAATCCGTGATAGTTTGCAAGCCCTGCCACATCCAACGAGTGGCAGAGCAGGCGTAGTAGGATTCGATCTTAGTCATGTATTGACACCTTGCCTGTTTGATGGCTCGTCAGATGTCTTAGCAGGATTTCTTATAAGCGTCCGGATTAGTGTCCCGCTCCTTGAAAGCGGCAGCTCTGGCCTTAAACTCAGTGCGGAGGTTGCCTGTAATCCATGTCTTCTGGTTAGACATCTATGATGCACTTATTAATGAAGCCGGTGACTGATGTGGTAAACTCCTCAATACCATGGGATGAATCCCGGGAACATATTCCAGTCTGTGATAGTGAAACAGTCCTGTAGCTTAGCATGCATTTCATCGGACAACTTCTGTATTGAGCGCATCACTGATACTCCCTGTTTGAGTTTTTGCTTGTAAGCAGTAATCAGGAGGATATGGTCAAATTTGCCAAAATGGAGGGCGAGGGAGAGCTTTGTATGTGTTTTTGTGGGGTGTAAAGGTGATCTACAGTTTTGTCTCCTCTAATTGCACAGGTGACATGCTGGTAGAATTGAGGTAAGACCAATTTCATTTTTCCTGCATTAAAATCCCTGGTCAGTAGGAGCACCGGTTCTTGATGATCATTTTCTTGTTTGCTTATGGCCCTATACAGCAGTGGAGGCTGCTGAGGGGAGGACGGCTCATAATAATGGCTGGAACGGTGCTAATGGAATGGCGTTAAACACAAGGAAACTATTTGTTTGATGTATTTGATACCATTCCACTGATTCCACTCCAGCCATTACCACGAGTCCGTCCTCCCCAATTAAGGTGCCACCAACCTCCTCTGCTATACAGCTCATTGAGTGTGGTCTTAGAGCCACCAACCTCCTCTGCTATACAGCTCATTGAGTGTGGTCTTAGTGCATCGGTTTGTGGTGGTAAATAGAAAGCTACAAAAATCTAGATGAAAACTCAATTGTAAATAATATAGTCTACAGCTTATTCTAAGTCAGGCGAGCAGAACCTCAAGACTGTCTTAATATTAGAGATTGTGCACCAGCTGTTAATAAAAGACACCACCCCCTTGAGCTTAACCGAGGCTGCCGTTCGATCCTGCCGATGCATAAAAAAATCCATGTCCTTGTTTGGCCACGACTCCTAGAAATGTAGGATATTACAATTCTCCAGGTCCTGTTGATAGGATAGTCTTGAACGGAGCTTGTCCAGTTTGTTCTCCAGTGATTGTATGTTGTTCATCAATAGAACGGAACGTAGAGGGGGTTTAAAAGTCGAGGCTGTTATAGCAGCAAAGGGGGGGGGGACACACACACAAACTCCATATTAATGCCCATGATTTTGGAATGAGATGTTATACAAGCAGGTGTTCACATACTTTTGTCATGAGATAGAGATATAGATGATAGATATCCACACACATAACAATTTCAACGATTTCTGAGTTACAGTTCATAAGGAAATCAGTCAATTTAAATAAATTAATCAGGCCAATCAGAATAACTTCTTTCGCACAGAAAGTGCTTTATTACAGAAATAAATACTCCTCAATTTCATCAGCTGTCCAGTTGGCTTGTCTCAGAAGATCCCGCAGGCGAAGAAGCCGGATGTGGAGGTCCTGGGCTGGCATGGTTACACGTGCTCTACGGTTGTGACGCCGGTTGGACAATACTACCAAATTCTCTAAAACGATGTCTGAGGCGGTTTATGGTAGAGAAATTAACATTAAATTCTCTGGCAACAGCTCTGATCTCGACAAACCATTTCTGTATGGACCTCACTTTGTGCACGGGGGCATTGTCGTGGTGAAACAGGGAAGGGCCTTCCCCAAACTGTTGCCATAAAGTTGGAAGCACAGAATCGTCTAGAATGTCATTGTATGCTATAGTGTTAAGATTTCCCTTCACTGGAACTAAGGGGCCTAGCCCGAACCATGAAAAACAGCCCCAGACCATTATTCTTCCTTCACCAAACTTTACAGTTGGCACTATGCATTGGGACAGGTAGTGTTCTCCTTGCAAGATTCGTCCGTCGGACTGCCAGATGGTGAAGCTTGATTCATCACTCCAGAGAACACGTTTCCACTGCTCCCGAGTACAATGGCGGCGAGATTCACACCACTCCAGCCGACACTTGGCATTCCACATGGTCATCTTAGGCTTGTGTGTGGCTGCTTGGCCATGGCAACTCATTTCATGAAGCTCCTGACAAACAGTCTTGTGCTGACGTTGCTTCCAGAGGCAGTTTTGAACGCTATAGTGAGTGTTGCAACAGAGGACAGAATTTTTACACGCTACACGCTTCAGTACTCGGCGGTCCCGTTCTGTGAGCTTGTGTGGCCTATCACTTCATGGCTGAGCCGGTTGTTGCTTCTATACATTTACTTCACAATAACAGCACTTACAGTTGACCGGGGCAGCTCTAGCAGGGCAGAAATGTAATAAACTGACTTGTTGGAAAGGTGGTATCCTATAACGGTGCCACGTTGAAAGTAACTGAGCTCTCTTCACTAAAGCCATAATACTGCCAATGTTTGTATATGGAGATTGCATGGCTGTGTGCTCGATTTTATACACCTGTCAGCAACCGATGTGGCTGAAATATCCGAATCCACTGATTTGAAGGGGTGTCCACATACTTGTGTGATATATATATATATATATATATATTGATATATACACACACAAAAAAATATTCTATAGCTTTCAACAATTTTGTATAACAATAAATAAAACTCAAGTTTTGAATTCGGCATCGTTTTGTGTATCAGTTCATAAACCATATGCCATGGAATCAGTACATAGAAATTTTCCTCCTCACTATTTTGCAACCTGTATGGCACAGCTGTCAATGTTTTGGTCCTTAAATAAAACTGGTATACTTTATTTATCACAATTTTCTTTAGCCAATTTTGGTCTTTAATGCAGGGCCGACAGACAAGTTCCTTACCTTCAGGGTATTTATTCAAGGCACAGTACAAGGACACAGAGGCGCAAGGAGGAAGATTTGATGGCTTGCAAGGCAGTAGGTAAGTTTGTGATACAAGTTATGATATGAGGTAGTGGTTCTGGGGGATACTACATATTAGGCTATTCAAAGCAAAGTGCCATAACAAATAGGATAATGTTAAAGTGTATATCAGGAACAAAGGACATCACCGAGAGAGATATATCTCCACACACAGAGTGTACAAAACATTAGGAACACCATGACAGACTGACCAGGTGAAAGCTATGATCCCTTATTGATGTCACTTGTCAAATCCACTTCAGTGTAGATGAAGCGGAGGAGACAGGTTTAAAAAGGATTTGTAAGCCTTGAGACGTGGATTGTGCATGTGTGCCATTGAGGGTGAATGGGCAAGACAAAATATTTAAGTGGCTTTGAACGTGGTATAGTAGTGTCCATGCCCCGATTAATTGAGGCTGTTCTGAGGGCACAACTCAACATTAGGAAGGTGTTTTGTACACATACATTCAGACAAAGGAAGTATTCTAAGGCATATACAGTGAGGGAAAAAAGTATTTGATCCCCTGCTGATTTTGTACGTTTGCCCACTTACAAAGAAATGATCAGTCCATCATTTTAATGGTAGGTTTATTTGAACAGTGAGAGACAGAATAACAACAAAAAAATCCAGAAAAACGCATGTCAAAAATGTTATCAATTGATTTGCATTTTAATGAGGGAAATAAGTATTTTTTTGGGGGGGAGGGGGGGGGGGTGGTGTGTATGTATGATATGTGCTCCTAAGTTTCTCAGTCATTCACAATTCTTTCAGGATTATCCATAATCATGGTAGCATCCACATTAATGTAGAAGTGTTTAGAAACATTCTATTCTTATTTACAAGAAAACAGACACTACATTATTTACTATTCATTTCTATTGGGCACCAAATAATCTGAAACCACCAAAACAGACAGCAAATGCATGCAACAAATTTGTAGTCACACAAGCTTGATGTAGTCATTGCGTGCCAGGAATATGGGACCAAATACTTTTTACTACTTGAATACACAAGTGAATGTCCTAATACTTTTGTACAAAAAGTGCTGTAATTTCTAAATGGTTCACCCAATATGGATGGAAATATCCTCAAATTAAAGCTGACAGTGTCCATGTTATCCTCATAGTATCATTTCAAATCCAAAGTGCTGGAGTACAGAGCCTAAACAACAACAAATGTGTCACTGTCCCAGTACTTTCAGAGTTCACTATATATACAGGCAAGGAAGTCAGCGTTATGCAGTCTTATTTACACATGGACAGCTCCTTACTTAAACTCAGGCCACCAAAAACACCAAACACATGGAAATAGAGATAAACTGCATTTATAGCTGAGGAAGGGAGAGGAATGCTGATTATCAGAGTGAGTTCAGGTTTGGTGAGTTGGCAGGAGAGGGGGCGTGTCCAGAGGGTCATTAAGGAATTGGTGAGATGGCATGAACCTTCAGAACAGCTACCCTGAGCTTTTTTTTGTTAGTGAAGCGTAGATGAATGGGGAATGGGGAGCATTAGTTTTAAAGCCCAGCTAATGAGGGATTTAATTGGATGAGAATGCAAGACTGTGAAATCTCTAGCCAGCAGTGATTACAATACAGAATAATATGTAGCTACAGGTGCAATGGAAGCATGTCTGGAATGTTGGCGTGTGTGTGAGAATAAATCGGTCTGTGTCTGACCTGAGAGGAACAACGTCTAGTGTGTTAAGTGTTCATGGGCTTGATTTTCACACCACGCTTTTCACAAAAAGGTGTGAAACCATGTCGCTCTTTGTGTTTGTTTGTTTTCTGTGTGTCAGAGAGAGACGTGAACAGAGATCGAGAGAGAGGGTCAGAGAGAGAGAGAGAGAGAGATAATATTTGCCAAGCAGAGTGCATGCAGTAAAGGTTTTTCAGGATATGTGATTATGCTGCTTGACTTGACCTTTGTCCAGGCAGCGAAACCCATCTGCCTCATTATTAGCAGTGTGAGGAGGAAGTGACTAAACTCATGTCACACTAACTCCAACTGGACTGGACTCTTTTACCTAATGCTTAGGCCACACTTTACTATCAAGGGACGGTCAGAGTAATACATTGTGCACTGTGTATTAGACCGAGGTGTGTGTGTGTGTGTGTGGATAAGATGTAGGCCATGTGTGAACAGGCATTTCTATCTCTTCCACCTATTTCTCCTCATTCTCTGAGAGGAATGTTTGGACCATCTGTTTATAAAGACTGTGTATTTTATGTGTATGGGAAGAGTGGGTCCAGAGTTGGTCCAGGTGGTAAACTGACCATTAGTACCAGGGTTGGGTAGGTTACTTTCTAAATGTAATCCGTTACAGTTACTAGTTACCTGTCCAAAATTGTAATCAGTAATGTAACTTTTGGATTACCCAAACTCAGTAACATAATCTGATTATTCATTTTGGATGACTTTCCCCTTAAGCAGCAATAGAAGAAGACAAAAAGAATCCATCAAACGCATTTTGTGTGTCATAACAGTAGTCAGACTTAAACTTGGGCCTTTTTTCAATGCTGAATTGAATGTCATTGAGAAAACAGAAATGTGTAATTATGTATTTTTTCGCAAACATCCTTTCTGAATTTAAAATCGGCATGAAACAAAAGTGCATTTCCATCAGACTTATTGCAGATAAAAGGCAGTGCGTGATGACATAGTCACATAAAAATATATTTTGTGGTTAAATTCCCATGTACCGAAAAAAAACAAGCTAAATTGGTTGGCATCGCATTTTCAACTCTACTGATGGTTTTGTCAGAAAAACTGTTGCGTTATATAGCAGATGTGCCCACTCTGGTCTCGGCACATGGTGTGCCCACTCTGGTCTCGGCACATGGTGTGCCCACTCTGGTCTCGGCACATGGTGTGCCCACTCTGGTCTCGGCACATGGTGTGCCCACTCTGGTCTCGGCACATGGTGTGCCCACTCTGGTCTCGGCACATGGTGTGCCCACTCTGGTCTCGGCACATGGTGTGCCCACTCTGGTCTCGGCACATGCCCTCTAGCCAACAGCTCTCAGATACAGTGCGGGTAGGCTAGCCTACATGATGAGATTATTATGGATAATCACAAGATATTTTTTATTTGTCAAACGGCAGCCAAGCATCGATCATCATGTCACCAGAATAAGACCCTCAATATTTATTGGAAAGGAGCATCAAGCTCATCACCTTGAACCTTCACCACCCTGTGAAGTTCATCGTAACTTAATTCATTTGTAGCCTAATAAACTGCATGGTTCCCCGAGTGGTAGTGGGAAGACCACACAACATCATATCGCATGACTCCAAGTAAAAAATGATGGTTATTATATCAATGTTTGCTTTTAAAGACGTTTCCACCACCATTCCTTACATAATACTTTTAAAGACACCAAAAAAATCCCACCATATCAAACAAACAAATTGTCTGTTTTCCTGTTTCCATCAGCCCGGTTGTGACTTTTTTCATGAGTCAGGTAATTCATCCGCATGAAATATTTGAATGGAAACGTGGTGTAATCAGTTACTCCCCAACCCTGCTGAGGGCTCTCTGTGACGTTTTGTATTTGTAAGCATGCCATGATGATGTGTGTGCGACACTGCGTGCATGTGTGTAGATTGATTTACTCATGATTCATCACCTGCACATACAGTGGCTTGCGAAAGTATTCACCCCTTTGGCATTTTTCCTATACTGTTGCCTTACAACCTGGAATTAAAATGGATTTTTGGGGGGTTTGTATCATTTGATTTACACAACATGCCTAACCCTTTGAAGATGCAAAATATTTTTTATTGTGAAACAAACAAGAAATAAGACAAAAAAACAGGACATTTGAGCGTGCATAACTATTCACCCCCCCAATGTCAATATTTTGTAGAGCCACCTTTTGCAGCAATTACAGCTGCAAGTCTCTTGGGGTATGTCTCTATAAGCTTGGCACATCTAGCCACTGGGATTTTTGCCCATTCTTCAAGGCAAAACTGCTCCAGCTCTTTCAAGTTGGATGGTTCTGCTGGTGTACAGCAATCTTTAAGTCGTACCACAGATTCTCAATTGGATTGAGATCTGGGCTTTGGCTAGGCCATTCCAAGACATTTAAATGTTTCCCTTAAACCACTTGACTGTTGCTTCAGCAGTATGCTTAGGGCCATTATCTTGCTGGAAGGTGAACCTCCATCCCAGTCTCAAATCTGTGGAAGACTGAAACAGGTTTCCCTCAAGAATTTCCCTGTATTTAGCGCCATCCATCATTCCTTAAATTCTGACCAGTTGCCCAGTCCCTGCCGATGAAAAAGATCCTCACAGCATGATGCTGCCACCACCATGCTTCACTGTGGGGATGGTGTTCTCGGGGTGATGAGAGGTGTTAGGTTTGCGCCAGACAGCATTTTCCTTGATGGCCAAAAAGCTACATTTTTGTCTCATCTGACCAGAGTTCCTTCTTCCATATGTTTGGGGAGTCTCCCACATGCCTTTTGGCGAACACCAAACATGTTTGCTTATTTTTTTCTGGACACTCTTCCGTAAAGCCCAGCTCTGTGGAGTGTATGGCTTAAAGTGGTCCTATGGACAGATACTCCAATCTCCGCTGTGGAGCTTTGCAGCTCCTTCAGGGTTTCCAATCTTCGCTGTGGAGCTTTGCAGCTCCTTCAGGTTTATCTTTGGTCTCTTTGTTGCCTCTCTGATTAATGCCCTCCTTGCCTGGTCCGTGAGTTTTGGTGGGCGGCCCTCTCTTGGCAGGTTTGTTGTGGTGCCCTATTCTTTCCATTTTTTAATAATGGATTTAATGTTGCTCCGTGGGATGTTCAAAGTTTCAGATATTTTTTTATAACCCAACCCTGATCTGTACTTCTCCACAACTTTGTCCCTGACCTGTTTGGAGAGCTCCTTGGTCTTCATTGTGCCGATTGCTTGGTGGTGCCCCTTGCTTAGTGGTGTTGCAGACTCTGGGGCCTTTCAGAACATGTGACAGATCATGTGACACAAGTGGACTTTATTTAACTAATTATGTGACTTCTGGAGGTAATTGGTTGCACCAGATCTTATTTAGGGGCTTCATAGCAAAGGGGGTGAATACATATGCACACACCACTTTTCAGTTTTTTATTTTTTAGAATTTTTTTGAAACAAGTAATTTTTTTCCCCTTCACCAATTTGGACTATTTTGTGTATGTCCATTACATGAAATCAAAATAAAAATCCATTTAAATTACAGGTTGTAACGCAACAAAATAGGAAAAATAACAAGGTGGTGAATACTTTTGCAAGGCACTGTAAGGGGCTTTGTAAATCAAGTTTGGATGTATTAACAGTTTATTAAATGATTGGATAAAGGAAAGGAATTGCTGACATTTAGAGTTTAACAGCATAAAGTGGAGATATAGCCTATATCTAAGTTGGTATTTTATTAGACCTGGATAATTGACATGATCGTTGAAGTTCTAAGGGTAGAGCAGTCTGATGACTCTGCTTATATTGGTCACATGACCTATGTGTCCTCCTCTTTGATTGGACTGTGATGTTCATCACAGCAGTCCCCACTATTCTCCTTTCAAAATAGTTTGATAGTGAAAACAGTAGGAGAGGTTTTAGGCTGAGGAAATGCTTGACAAACATCTATCTGTCTACATTAGTTTCCAAGATTCTCTGGTCTCTGTTCTGCTCATTAGCAGTCTCTGTTGTGTGAGGCAGTCCTAGTTGTTCTCTTTACCTCCGTCTGTGGTCCAGCCTCTCACACACACATACACTAAAGCCCTGCACGGGCATGAAATTTAGGCCGAGCCCTACCCATGCCTGTGACGTTCAGGCCCTACCATACCGGGGCCCAAATTGCTTCTGCCAAATTTAAGGCCCACATAGTTAGTATATCCATTAACTGCTAGTCTCTATCTGTCCCCCGCACAGCCCCCTCCGTTCCGTGTGTGAGTATCCATAGCAACGGCTCCACTTTTGTTAGCTTGCTTAATGACGAGATGTGAAATAGCTGTTAGCGAGCTACTTTTCATCACTCTAAACTCTGACAAAACTCATAAAACATTATTGTTTTCTGTGAAATAATCTCAACTCTGACAATGTTTTGTCATCCTAGAACATCCACAGTATACCACAGTGTTAAAATAGTGACACAAATATTCGTCAAAATAATATTTTTCAGTGGCAATTGAGGAGACGATAACTGACTAAATAGACCCAGAATAAACTATGACTACACTGAACAAAATAATATGCAATAATTTCAAAGATTTTACTGAGTTACAGTTCATGTAAAGAAATCAGTCAATTTAAATAAATAAATTAGGCCCTAATCTATGAATTTCACGACTGGGAATACAGATATGCATCTGTTTGTCACAGATACCTTTAAAAAAGGTAGGGGCATGGATCAGAAAACCAGTCAGTATCTGGTGTCACCACCATTTGCCTCATGCAATGTGACGCATCTCCTTCGCATAGAGTTGATCAGGCTGTTGATTGTGGCCTGTGGAATGTTGTCCCACTCCTCTTCAATGGCTGTGCGAAGTTGCTGGATATTGGCGGGAACTGGAGCACGCTGTCGTACACGTAGATTCAGAGCATCCCAAACATGCTCAATGGGTGACATGTCTGATGAGTATGCAGGCCATTGAAGAACTGGGACATTTACAGCTTCCAGGAATTGTGTACAGATCCTTGTGACATGGGTCTGTGCATTATCATGCTGAGACATGAGGTGATGGCAGCAGATGAATGGCACAACAATGAGCCTCAAGATCTCATAACAGTATCTCTGTGCATTCAAATTGCCATCGATAAAATACAATTGTGTTCATTGTCAGAAGTTTATGCCTGCCCATACCATAACCCCACCACCACCATGGGGCACTCTGTTCACAACGTTGGCATCAGCAAACCGCTCACCCACACGACGTCTGTCATCTGCCCAGTACAGTTGAAACCAGGATTCATCCGTGAAGAGGACACTTCTCCAGCGTGCCAGTGGCCATCAAAGGTGAGCATTTGCCCACATTGGTTACGACGCTGAACTTCAGTCACGTCAAGACCCTGGTGATGACGATCAGCTTCCCTGAGACGGTTTCTGACAGTTTGTGCAGAAATTCTTTGGTTGTGCAAACCCACAGTTTCATCAGCTGTCCGGTTGGCTGGTCTCAGACGATCCCGCATGTGAAGAAGCCAGATGCGGAGGTCCTGGGCTGGCGTGGTTTTACATGGTTGGTGGTTGTGAGGCCAGTTGGATGTACTGACAAATTCTCTAAAACATTATTGGAGGCAGCTTATGGTAGAGAAATGATTATTAAATTCTCTGGAAACAGCTCTGGTGGACATTCCTGCAGTCAGCATGCCAATTGCACATTGTTGTGTGACAAAACATTTTAGAGTGGCCTTTTATTGCCCCCAGCATCTGTGTAATGATCATGCTGTTTAATCATCTTCTTAATCAGCTTCTCACCTGTCAGGTGGATGGATTATCTTGGCAAAGGAGAAATGCTCACTAACAGGGATGTAAACAAATTTGTGCACAGAATTTGAGAGAAATAATTTGTTTGTGCGTATGCAAAATTTTTGGGATATTTTTTTTCAGTTTATGAAACATGGGACCAACACTTTACATGTTGCAGTTATGTTTTTATACAGTGTAAATAAACATAATTTTTCATTAGGGTTGATGAAAACGAGACAATACTAAATTATCTCTGTGACTAAAATCTGACTAGTAAGTGGACTGGACAAGAGTTTTTGGATAGATTGAGATGTTATTTGCAATCTGGCGGCAACAAATCACTGATGCCAATAAGAGGCATGCCGTGGTAAAATCTCCCGGTAGAAAAAGGGGAAATGTTTGGAGACATTTTACTTATCGTGTAGATTCAACAAAGACTGAATGCAACATTACCACAAGAGAAGATAGAGTTAGCACCCACAAGTTGACGGAGAAAAAAACGACCTACCTCAAGAGACATCTGAAAGAGCACCATCCCAATATATACGCTTAGGTAGGCTAACAGATTGATACTGCTAGCTAGTTGTTTTCTGCAGCCTATCATTCCACTACTTTGATTACAATATAGCTACAACATGCAAAGGAGCAGGGCACCAGACTGAAACCCTTTTCTGGCATGTTGTGACCCTTTGACTTGGCTGTGCGAGTTAAATTTGTAATTGATTGTGTGCGAGCTGAACATTCATTACAAGGTCACCTCACTCAAAAGTTTTCAAATGTCCTATTTTTTTGGGCAGCTACAACCATGATTTGGTCAAACAGTAAAGTGCATTATAAAAACCTCATGATTCCAGTAATTAAAGTGTCTGCCCACCCCCTGGGCCTGTTTGCTGGGGTCTGTTCTGCTGGGACCTGCTGCTGTGATGAGCGAGCCACTCTATGTGCCCTCCGGGAGAGAGAAAAAAGGCTTCTGATTAAATAAAATTTTAAAAAGTCCAATTGCAGGAAATACAGTGCATTCGGAAAGTATTCAGACCCCTTGACTTTTTCAACATTTTGATACGTTACAGCCTTATTCTAAAATGAACTAGTTTTTTTCCCCTCATCAATCTACCCCATAATAACAAAGCAAAAACAGGTTTTTATATATTTTATTTAAGTACTTAGTACTTTGTTGAAACAGATTTGGCAGCGATTACTGCCTGAGGACTCTGGAGCAGGTTTTCATCAAGGATCTCTCTGTACTTTGCTCCGTTCATCTTTTCCTCGATCCTGGCTAGTCTCCCAGTCCCTGCCGCTGAAAAAATCCCCACAGCTTGATGCTGCCACCACCGTGCTTCACTGTAGGGATGGTGCCAGGTTTTCTCCAGACGTGATGCTTGGTATTCAGGTCTGAGTCTTTAGGTGTCTTTTGGCAAACTCCAAACGGGCTGTCATGTGTTTTTTTACTGACGAGTGGCTTCCGTCCAGCCACTCTACCATAAAGGCCTGATTGGTGGAGTGCTGCAGAGATGGTTGTCCTTCTGGAAGGTTCACCTCCCTGACCAAGGTCCTTCTTCCCCGATTGCTCAGTTTGGCCGGGCGGCCAGCTCTAGGAAGAGTCTTGGTGGTTCCAAACTTCTTCCATTTAAGAGTGATGGAGGCCACTGTGTTCTTGGGGATCTTCAATGCTGCAGATATTTTTTGGTACCTTTCCCCAGATCTGTGCCTCGACACAATCCTGTCTCGTAGCTCTACGGACAATTCCTTATACTTCATATAGAAAAGTCTGTGCCTTTCCAAATCATGTCTAATCAATTGAATTTACCACAAGTGGACTCTAATCCAGTTGTAGAAATATCTCAAGGATGATAAATGGAAACATGATCCACTTGAGCTCAATTTCGAGTCTCATAGCAAAGGGTCTGAATTCTTATCTCGGTATTTCGGTTTTGGATTTTTAATAGATTTGCAAAAATGTCCAAAAACCTGTTTTGACTTTCCTTATGTGGTATTGTGTGTAGATTGCTGAGGAAAAAAATAATATTTAATCAATTTTAGAATAAGGCTGTAACGTGGCCAATGTGCTCCGTTCATCTTTTCCTCGATCCTGGCTAGTCTCCCAGTCCCTGCCGCTGAAAAAATCCCCACAGCTTGATGCTGCTTTCCGAATGCACTGTACATGACTTTGGAAACAACTACTGTTGTTCTCAGCTTTCTGTGGGTATACTTTTTATTTGAGCTCAATAGCAACTATTTTTACAACCGAGATATTTGATATGGCTTTCAGATATGAAGCGCGCGAAATGCGCAATTGCACATTGGCCATTGCGTGTGCATAGGGTAGCAGGGCTACAACTGCAACAACAACAAAAAGTGACATTATATTTACTGTTGGATTAACACATGGCTACTAGCAGTGGGTATTGTATTTAGTGTTAGTGATCTAGCTAATGTGTTTTGAGTTTTCACTTCCTCATGTTGAATAAGCCCCAAAATTAGCCTATGATATTGATGTATTTAAAGATGTAGGCAAATTCATCTCTATTGAACCAAAAAAAATTGCCATTTCGGGAGCCCTATTTTAACAGTAAAATATAACAATACCCTATTGTTAACTCACAATTCATGACAATCACTGGATTAGGTTGCGCCACAAAATATCTCAGTAGTCTATTACACAGTCTAAAGCACTATGAAATACTTTAAAAGGTGAATGAAAAAGCATTTTTTTTATTGCGTGACGCCGCAACATTTTTTTGGGTGCTACCAAGTCATGGGCTGGTGGCACTGGAAAAGTTGGTGGCGCTGGTGAAATGTTAGGCTGGAGCCCTGTTAAGGGGTGTAATTTGTAATCTGCTGTTGGCTGTTGGGAAGAAAATCATGCGATCGGATGTTATGCAGGAAAACATGTTGATAGAACCAGCCTATTTATGTTGGTGCACATGGAAGTCAGTGATTTATGTTTACTATAGGTTAATGAGGCAATAAAAATGTGATGTGACAAAAAATGACAAAAAATAAATGTTTATTTAGTTGACTAAAACGGTCCACTGTTTTCATCATTTTGACAATAACTAGACTAAATAACTACTAAAACGACAAAAATGGGACTAAGACAATGCTATTTTAGTCAAAATGACTAAGGCTAGACTAAATCTAAAACAGAGTGCCAAAATGAACAGTGGTATACCATAGTGCCCATCATCTTAGTATAGAACACACGTCAAACCTTCTTCCTTTAAACCAGCTGTCTCCTCTTCATATCAGAAAAAGCGATTGTGTTCATGTTGTAGGTTAAACAACCCCTAGATTCCCTCCTGGTGTAACCTGAAGAGGCCAGTGTTTTGTTGATAGCTCTTTCTGATGCAGAGGCAGTGATAAAAGGAGAGCAACAAAGACACAGAGCACCCTCCACTGAATTACTGCTGTCAGAAGAATCAATAGAACTGGGCTGTATTGACACAAACACTCACTGTGGATCTCATTGAATATGCAGACTTGAAGGTTTTGTTCCACAGCCGTCGTTGTGTTTTACATCTATTTATGAGCCTGAATAACAGCTACGTTCATATCTGTACTGTGGTCACATAATACTATGAACCTTAGTTTGTTTAGCTAGACTTTCTTTTAGGAAATAGGCAATCAGTTTATTGGACACAATAGAGATGGTTCCCTTTTCTTGGGTATAAAAAAATGTAACTGTGGAATGTTCTATAGAATGTCCCCAGGACAGTCCCAAATGTGAATTGAAATCGAGCTGCAATGTAGTGCCAAAATGACAAGCTTTGGAACAGTGTCGAGAGCAGACTGTGTGTGAAGACGTGGGAGTGTGCAACCAGCATGCTTTAGTATGAGCTGATTTGCTAAAATGACTAATTTCTATAGGTAAATGTGCGAGGGACAATACAAATGAAGACCATAAAATTGTATTGTGTGTGTTCTCATCCTGATGGCCTAGGAAAGGGACCACTCCCTTTATCTACCTTCAGAGGAAACTGACTCACTGAGCTAAGCCAGAGAGGAAGAGGCGAAACGAGAGGGTCCACTCCCGTCAAAATCTGTCCACGCGTGAACACACCGATTCTGCTTAATAAGCAGACCGCCTGCCTTCCCGCCTTTGGGACAACGACTCCCATTGTTAGAGCAGAGACGAGACCATCTTGTCATTATATATAGCATCTCTGGCTAAGCTGAGCTGACATAGAAAAGAAAAGGTGCAGCGTGGCACACTGCTGGGTTGTGAAGCATGTTCTGTACGCTCAATCTGGTCTATACTGAACTTCCCCCGCTTCTGCTTATCCTTGTCACTAAGCTCTGGAAAGTCCCCCATGCCTACTCTATCTGTTTCAGGCGCTATGTCCACTCTCATCTCTTGAAAGTCTCTCTTCTCCTAGACACTCATTATACACTCGCCCAGCTCTCGTTCACTCTCTGTTCCCTCTTTCTCTGTTTTCTCCTGTTTCTCTCTTTCTCTATGGCTGCTCTCTCGCTCTTTGGGCCCTGTATCTCTGTAGTCTCTCTCTGTTCCTCATTCGGTGCTGCTTCCACACTTAGCTTTGGGATGCTAATCACGTTAAGAGGGCCAGTCTAGCCACCTCTGATGACGTGATTGGAGGTGACTGACCGGAGCAAGAACAAACAAGGGCCAGCCGGCCCGGCTGCACCATTCCCAGACCCTTACTGTAATTTTCCCACCGTGAGGCCCGGAGTGGTGGGGGTAGGGGGTTGGAGGATGCTGATCCGCTCTGGCACATAGGTCTGCCTTCCCTCCAGAACAGGTTTCATTTAGGGCTCAGACGGCAGAGAAGGGAGGGGGGGTGTTACATAACGGGAAGTCACAAATTGAATATAGCCTACGTGTTTGTCTCACACCCGCAGTCGCCATCTAACAGTCCCATGCTCTGCCATACATTGGCTGAGCTCTCTTATGGGTTTGTTGTTTGTTTGCGGGTTCAGTGACAGACACCCAGCACCGCAGAACACTGAAGCTCATGGTAACATACAGTGGCTCTAGATAGCTGTCCTTGTGTTGCCATATCATGCCCGGTTTGCATCCACTTTGCATTAGCTACCGTCATAGAGAGAAAGAGAGAGAGAGACATGCAAAACACAGGGCAAAGACCGTGTGGTCTAATTATAGCCATGCTTGAACTGCTTAAGCACAATGTAGGCACACATTTGACATCACATCGGACCGCACATCATCACATCACATCAGACGTCCAGACCTAGGGAGAGTTCAGGATGGGATTTTTCCAGCCACTTGAGTCCTCTTAACCTTTTCCCTAAGGGGCCTCGGTGGGTTTTCAATGGGTCAGGGAAGATCACAGTAACACAAACTTTGTTCACATTTCAGGCCAACAATGAATTCAGCTAGCTCTAGCAGTTTACAGCATTTATCAAATTAGCGCTGCTGTTAAAGTTTGGTCTGTCGTTGGGTCCCTGGCTTTAGGTGGAATGTCATTAGGTCTGAGAGGGAAGAAGGTGGAGAAGCCCTGCTTCAAAGGAATCTTAAGCTGTTGAGCCATTCATGGTCTCAGCGAGATATTAATCCGTGTTCCCTTGAGTCTATCTGCACTGCATTATAACGCATGATAATCATCAGCATTCATTATGTGGACAAATGTTTTTCTTGTGCCTGCCTGAGTAACTGCAGGTCACGTGAGATGTGTAGCCAGGAGCTCTAGTACAACTTAGGCATACAGTGCATTCGGAAAGTATTCAGACCCCTTCACTTTTTCCAAATTTTGTTACATTACAGCCTTATTCTAAAATTGATTACATTAAAAAGGCTCCTCCGCAATCTACACTACACCCCATAATGACAAAGCGAAAACAGGTTTTTAGAATGTTTTGCACATGTATTAAAAAAACATTAAAAACAGTAATGCTTATTTACATAACTATTCAGACCCTTTGCTACGAGACTCGAAATTGAGCTCAGGTGCATCCTGTTTCCATTGATCATCTTTGAGATGTTTCTACAACTTGATTGGAGTCCACCTGTGGTAAATTCAATTGATTGGACATGATTTGGAAAGACACATACCTGTCTATATAAGGTCCCACAGTTGACAGTGCATGTCAGAGCAAAAACCAAGCCATGAGGTTGAAGGAATTGTCCATAGAGCTCCGAGACAGTATTGTGTCGAGGCACAGATCTGGGGAAGGGCCCCCATCATTCTTAAATGGAGACTCTTCCAAGAGCTGGCCACCCGGCCAAAGTGAGCAATCGGGGAAGAAGGGCCTTGGTCAGGGAGGTGACCAAGAACCCGATGGTCTCTCTGACAGTGTTCCGGAGTTCCTCTGTGGAGATGGGAGAACCTTTCAGATGGCCAATCATCTCTGCAGTACTCCACCAATCAGGCCTTTATGGTAGAGTGTCCGGATGGAAGCCACTCCTCAGTTAAAGACACATAACAGCCCGCTTGGAGTTTGCCAAAGACACCTAAAGACTCTTAGACTGAGAAGCAAGATTATCTGGTCTGATGAAACCAAGATTGAATTCTTTGGCCTGAATGCAAAGCATCACGTCTGAAGGAAACCTAGCACCATCCCTATGGTGAAGCATGGTGGTGGCAGCATCATGCTGTGGGGATTTTTTTTGCCGGCAGGGACTGGGAGACTAGTCAGGATCGAGGCAAAGATGAATGGAGAAAAGGACAGAGATCCTTTTTGAAAATATGCTCCAGAGCGCTCAGGAAGTTTCACCTTCCAACAGGACAACGACCCTAAGCACACAGCCAAGACAATGCAGGAGTGGCTTTGGGACAAGTCTCTGAATGTCCTTGAGTGGACCAGCCAGAGCCTGGACTTGAACTCTATCTAACATCTCTGGAGAGACCTGAAAATAGCTGTGCAGCGACGTTCCCCATTCAACCTGACATAGCCTGAGAGGATATGCAGAGAAGAATGGGAGAAACTCCCCAAATACAGGTGTGCCAAGCTTGTAGCGTCATACCCAAGAAGACTCGAGGCTGTAATCGCTGCCAAAGGTGCTTCAACAAAGTACTGAGTAAAGGGTCTGAATACTTATGTAAATGTGATATTTCCGTTTTTTAAATTTGCAAAAATGTCAAGTAACCTGTTTTTGCTTTGTCATTATGGGGTATTGTGTGTAGATTGTTAAGGAGCAAAAAAACAATTTAATCAATTTTAGAATAAAGCTGTAATGTAACAAAATGTGGAAAAGGTCAAGGGGTCTGAATACTTTCCGAATGCAATTTTTTTATATGCTCTCACTCATCTACAGAATAAATGGAGTGAGGAGATGCACTACTTGTCAGGGTTTCGCTAATGTGAGGTCCTCTCTTTCTCTCCACTGTACTGAACTACACTAGAGTATCACAGTTAATGTGTCAGTGTGTGATCAAGGCCCTTGTACCAGGATGGAGTGGGACAGGTAGTTGAAGGCTGGGCTGGGCAGAGGGACTAAGCTCTGGTTGGCTCTGCTGTTGTTGCTACTGCCAGGAGGGCTGCCTGGAGGACATGATGAGTATCTGGAAAAGAGGAATGTGGCATATTCCCCATATCTCCTCCTCTCTGTCTGTGCACTGAGGGGAATGATGGCAGTGCTGCTAGTGCACTGGGACAGTCTGCTACTTCACTTATGCTCTTTCTGCCTTTAACCTTTCTCTATTTCTCAGATTGTTTCGCTCTCCCATCTGGACCCTCCCTTGCTCTCTTTGACTCTCTCTCCCTCTCTACCACCCTCACTCCCTTTCTCACTGTGGTCCAGATGCACTCGTCAATTGCAGAGCCAGAGCTGACCAACCAGCCAGTCAGTGAGTACAGCCAGTCAGGTCCATGCAGGGGAACAAAGGGTCTTTGTCTGTGGTCTGGGAGGTGTTTGTGTCGGGCAGCAGATCCCCGGTCAGGTCCTGTACAGACCAGACAAAGGGGCCTTGTTGGAACGGCTGTTTGTGTTGGGCCCCTCAGCTGATCTGAGGTCAGGTGATCCGGAGCACATCTGTGATATGTCTGATGTCTACTACTGTAACCATGCGCAGTCTAATGATATGGTACGCACGCTGATGTACATTACAACACGGAGCTCTTATATCATTGTGTGAATTGAAACATCTATATGAATACTCTGTCATGGATAAAATGACAGTCCAGGTCTAATCAGAATGGTGTAACCATGTGTTGACCGGCTTCTTTAGCTACTCGGAGTAATAGTCACTTATGTAGTTGTTCTGGTTTGTGTTGCTGTGAGCGGTGTTAATTGGAGGAGGTTGTGACAGTGTTTACTGGGTTGTGTCAGAATAACCTTTGCCAGATAGGTGTGGGGTAGCTAAATTGGCCTGTGTGGCAAGCAACACCCTCCCACCGGCAGATAGCCTCCAGGGGGACGAGGAGGAGGAGGCTGTAAATTAGCTCTAGCTGCTTTTAATGTTAATTACAGATGCAGGTGGAACAGCGTGGAGAGGAGGACAGCGCCGGGCGGGGTGAGGGGCAGAAGCAGTAAATGCAGAGGCAGTCAATTCTACGTGGAGTCACAGTGCTTTGCCCTCTACCAGCACCTCTACCCCTCAGGCCTGGTGTGTCACTGTTCATTGTCATCAGACTAGTAGGAACAGCCCTCCTCAGCAGAAAAGAAGGTGTATTAGCCAGTCCCAAAATGGCACTTGATCCAGACAGATATACTCTGCTACTGCTCTGTTCAATCATTGGGCATCTTCTGAATTCAACATCATTACATTAGAACATTTGTATGTCCATTTTTCAGATAGCCACGTATGAATTAATGAATCAATTATAGAATCATACAGTCAATTTGACTTTGTTTTTACCAATCTAACTACATAATATAATGGTAATCATTTATTTGAATGGTAAATCTATTGATCTCAAGATGCAGCCTAGACCTATCCACAATACAGGGAAATGCAGATTTGATAGAAGTTTGTGCTTGCATTCAGTTATTGAGCTGGTTTCTGCTGATTTCATGGAGCTACAGGTGACAAACAATTACCCTTCCATTTGGAAGTGCTGAGCACATCCCCATCCACATTGACGGGGCTGTAGTGGAGAGGGTCGAGAGCTTTAAGTTCCTCTGTGTTCACATCTCTAAGAAATTAGCATGGTCTACACACACCAACATAGTTGTGAAGAAGGCATGACAACACCTCTTCCCCCTCAGGAGGCTGAAAAGATTTGGCATGGGCCCTCAGATCCTCAAAAAGTTCTACAGCTGCACCATTGAGAGCATCTTGATTGGCTGCATCGCCGCTTGGTATGGCAACCGCTTGGCATCTGACTATAAGGCGCTACACAGAGTAGTGAGGCCCAGTACATCACTGGGGTCAAACTCCCTGCCATCCAGGACCTCTGTCAGAGGAATGCCCTAAAAATTGTCAAAGACTCCAGCCACCCAAGTCATAAACTGTTCTCTCTGCTACCACACGGCAAGTGGTACCGATGCACCAAGTCTGGAACCAACAGGACCCTGAACAGCTTCTACCCCCAAGTCATAAGACTGCTAAATAGTTAGTTAAATAGTTAACCAAATAGCTACCTGGACTATCTGCATTGACCCCCCATTTGCACCAACTCTTTTGACTCATCACGTTGCTGCTGCTACTGATTATTATCTATCCTGTTGCCTACAGTAGTCACTTTACCCCTACTTATATGTACATATTTACCTGAGTTACCTCGTACCCCTGCACATCGCCTCGGTACTGGTACCCTGTGTAATAAACAAGTTATCGTTACTCATTGTGTATTTATTTCTCATGCTATGATTTTTTTATTATAACAAATATGTCAGCGGAAGTTCAACCTATCCAGCCATGAAGCACAGTGCCCTTATGCTCATTGAACAAGAGAGGAGATGCACTTTTTGTGCTGGTAACCCTCATATTAATAAACATAAAAACAAATGTTTTTTGCCATTTCGTTTCATTTGATTAAAAACCAAGTATAGCCTCCCCTCAATGAATGCTGTATTTTTTTGTCATGCCCAGTGCGTTCACCTGTAATGGGTGCGTGCTGGTGGCAGGAAAGTCAGGCGCAGGAGAGTGAACTTGGTATAAACGGAGCAGTTTAATAAATGCTAAAAAACTCAGAAAACTAATATATACAAAAATAATATAAAAGGGTACAAAATCCGTCGCACACCAGAACATGACTTGCACAAAACATACGACAAACAATCACCGACAAGGACATGAGGGGAAGCAGAGGGTTCAATACACAACATGTAATTGATGGGATTGAAACCAGGTGTGATGGAAGACAAGACAAAACCAATGGAAAATGAAAAATGGATCAGCGATGGCTAGAAGGTCGGTGACGTCGACCGCCGAACACCGCCTGAACAAGGAGAGGGACCAACTTCGGCGGAAGTCGTGACATCAGCAAGTAGCCAAGCCTATCAATAAAGGGTTTGGCTCAATAAATCTTAATCACCAAAACGTTATTAAAAGATCACATTTTGGACATCCCCTTTGTATCTGTAGGTCTACATTATTTTAGCTAACTCCCATTTTGAACATGCGTAAAACCCACTCCATGTAGGCTACATATGCGCATATTCCCATAATGAAATGAGAGATGGCATGATGCTGGTGACCCACATATTTAGAAGTTATTTTCCTGTAACAATTGCCTGTTTTCCGTTTCATATGATTAAAAAACAAGCCCTCCCTTACCGCTGGGCTACTATAACAAAGGCCAGTTCATGTCTTTTTTATCCTGCCGATTTTATGATATCGTGCTTCTGACCCCGACCTATTTAGAAATATTGTTGTTTTTTGAAAAAAAAACGGATTGTTTGTTTTTTGTTTTAATTTGATTAAAAACCAAAGTTATTAGAATGATTCACCATCCTGACTTTATGGTGAGAATGTCCATGGCTCGCATGCAATGCAATTTAGGAGCCTTCTGCTATTTCTGGAGAAGTATCAGTGCGATCTGTAAGATTCCATTATGTTTCTAAAACATTTGGGAGCTGTGTAACGGTGAGTCGACATTCCCCCTTTCTCTTCATATTGGATCTTTGTCCAGGTTCTGTGAAAACGTTGGATATGTGTTAAACCCTCCAGTCTAAGTTGTCTTAATATTATATGCCCATTGGGAGCAATTACGGTGCCTGTTTATTTAAAACAAGTTTAGTTTTTATTCGAATTACAATTATTCACAGTCTTTTTAGGCCTTATCGATAGTAAATTGACAAAGTTTGGCATGCCCATGGCTGAGACATATGCATAATGCAATTTACAGCAGATCTTGCCCCTACATCAGTGCGAATGCCATGTTACATTTCCATATTGAAGCCATGCAATTACTTAGAACAATGTGGACTGCAAACGTTCAACATATTTAGGCCTACATTTAGTTATTTTCTTTCTGTATGCTATTTAACAAACTAGGCTATAATGATCTAACATTCGAATTGGTGACAAACAACGCAATGCATAAACGTAAATACACAACTTGAAGAAACCACATATCCATCTATGGAGCACAATCTGATAAGCCAGTGAGGAGTCAATCCTCGACACACCAACACTCATTTATTTATAACTGGCTACCGGCAGCTCTTGTGCTCATAATTCCCGCAGTGAAAATAGCAAACATATTTCTGACACACCCCTTGACCTATGCCGCTACCACTAGCACTAAGATGTACTGTTACGTTAGGTTTGTTAAATAGAGCCCACAGTCCAAGGGGGAGATGTGAGGGAGAGACGTTTAAGTGAAATCAGCTTTGAAATCAGCATATTTTGCATTATGGTTTGCATATTATCACAAACAAAGTACTAGGGTAGTGAATTGATGTTATCTTTAGCTGTAAACTAGCAAGGAAAGTACTGTAAGCCTACAAAGCTGATGGTATCTTCTTGCATTGTAGTTAGTGTGTTCTAGGCTAGCCTGTATAGACATTGTTTTGCGAACAGTAATTAAGTTGAAACATTTCTACATGCCGTGTTCCATTATTTAAGTGTGTTAACTTCTGTGCAGCATGAGTGGGGAGCTAACATGATGTAGCCAAGACTCCCGGGACAGGCTAGAGCTACTAACAAAAAGTACGGAACCGTTTTTCATGTTTTAGTACTGAAAAGTACAGATATTTCGGTATACCATGCAACACTAGTGTCACAGGCGTCGAAAGGATTAGACCAAGGCGCAGCGTGGATAGTGCTCATTCTGAATACTTTAATGAGTAACACTTACAAAATAACAAAAAAGACCAACAGTTCCGTCAGGTACAATAACTAAATGGAAAATAAACACCCACAAAACTCAAAGAAAAACAAGCTGCCTAAGTATGGCTTCCAATCAGAGACAACGAAAGACACCTGCCTCTGATTGGAAACCATACTCGGCCACACAAGGAAAACGAAACATAGAAACAGAAAACTTGAACAAATTCCCCTAGAAACAAACCAACCCCAAAACACACAAAATAACCCCCCTGCCCCGCCCTGACCATTCTACTATGGCAAAAGGACCCTTCTCACTGGTCAGGACGTGACAACTAGTTTATGCAGGGCTGAGATGCCACCCTGTATCCTCCAAACTGGTTAAATATAGCTGTGATCAGAACAGGCTGGTGGGTTAGAGCCCAAAACCCTGCAGGCCTCAGCGATGATATTCTGCTGCCTCAGCAATACACCTCTTATTTTCTTCCCCTGCTCCTTCTCCTCCTTGGGTTCCAGGGGAGATGACAATGGCAGATATAATTACAGGATGACAAACGACCAGGAGGGAGAGGAGGGAGAGGGGTGGAAGCAGAGGACTGTGTGAATGAGGGGACAATGGCTGCTGTTTAGGGAGGGATTTAATGACATCTGTAGATATGCAGATCTGTCGCTGTAATTATTCAGCGTTTGTGACTGATCAAGGCTGGGTGTGAAGCAAACCCAAAATTACTGTCACCCTCTCCCAGCAACCAGCTGGCAAGTCCCAACTGAGGGAGGACACTTCATAATCTCAGTGGTAGGATTTAGCTCTGAGCGGGGTCTGGGAGGGTGAGAGGAGAGATCAGCAGGCATAGTCAGGAAGATGCAGCGTTTTAGCAAGAGAGAGGTGGAATGAGAGGGGGAGGGGAAAATACAGCCTTAGATACACCCTATAATTACTGTTGTGTGATTGTGTTTTTGTATGAATATAGACATGGTGGTTTGATATCAGAAAGCTAATGTGAGATGGAAGTTGAATGTGGTGAGGGAGCGGTGAGGGAGCGGTGAGGGAGGGATGTTGTGTGCCTGTTCCAATCTAGGGCTAGCCGAGGTGTGGTGCTGCCGTAACCCTGGCTATGTCTGTGCATCCCAAATTACATCCTATTCCCAATATAGTGCACTACTTTTTAATCACAGTCCAATGGGGTCTATGGGCACTAAAAAGGAAAGGGGGTGCCATCTAGGTAGCAGTCCATGTGTGTGTCTGTGGGTCGACCTCGGGGTGTGGGGGACAGATTGGTGCTAAAGGCTGGAGCATCTGATGCTTGGGAGGCAGCGCTCCTCTGATTGCAGAGGTTATAAATAGCGCCCCCAACGCTGGTAGGGAATCAAAGTAGCTCTGTCCCGGGGCCGATGACAGCAACAGCACTGGAGCGTGCCGGGAGCACAAAGGATCATTTGTTTGGCATGACGATTTGCAAACTCAAAATTACTGGCTTAAAAATCCCATTCATCCCCCTCGTACTTCTCTCAACAGTGAAATAGGTATAATAAACCTGTACACAATACAAGGCGCTCCATTTATTGTAAGACCAAAAGCATTATGTAAACAAGTACGTTGCATTTAGTCAGTCAGTACAGTACAGTACAGTACAGTACAGTACATGGCTAGAATGCAAAATGACCACTCCATCCCTTCTTAGAAGCCCCTCCCTCTGTGTGAGAGGCAGTGACAGTGACGTGGTGGTAGAGGTTCCAGTTCACAGATCTCCACGTGTCAGACACCAAGGAGGGCCTAATGTGCTCTCTGTTCTGCCCTCCCCAGCGGCTACCTGCCGCCCTCCCTCCTCTCCTCTCCTCCCAGCTGACAGACGGCCGAGAGAGACCCAAATGAGAAAAGTCCTCAAGCGTGAAAAGCACAGACCCTTCGAACATTAAAATTATCCTCCAATTGTGCTGCTCCGTTACTCTGTACCTATTTTCTCTTTCTTTCTCTCCCCCTCTCCCCCTCTCTCTCTATCTGTTACTTAATGAGGGTCCCTTAATAAAGTTGGTGGGAAGGGAAGGCAGTAATAATGATCTGAGCTCTCCTGTGGTGTTCCACCCACACACTGCCTGATGAGGCTTTGCAGAGAGGAATGGAAACCAAGGGAAGATGACTTTGAAAATGTAGCACACTAATGTAGCACACTCTGTACTTTTCATGTCCTTACACTCAAGGGTATAGCAGAGCCTTCTGACCCTTCTTACTGGGAAGGCTGGTTTTACCATATACTGTACTAGACAGCAGGTTACACTGCACAGTGTGGTATGGTAAATCCTGCAGTCTCATTTCAGAGCTCTCTCCCTCCACTGCTCTGCAATGGGACACAGGGGGAAAGACAAGACTTTTAATCACCCTTGTAGAGTGACTTGTAATCACTCTTGTATCAGCTCCTGACATGCACTCTGCAGACTGTACTGTGTGTTGTAGCTAGCTGACCTGTGGTGTGGGCCTGGATCTGCTCTTTCTGACAGGTGGCCTGGTATAAGGACTTGCTGTCCTTTCAGTGTCTCCTATCAGAAACAGAACAATGAGTCATTCGGCCCCTGTGAGAATCAGAAACCCCTGGGACATCAGAAACCCCTGGGACATCAGAAACCCCTGGGACATCAGCAACCCCTGGGACATCAGAAACCCCTGGGACATCAGAAACCCCTGGGACATCAGCAACCCCTGGGACATCAGCAACCCCTGGGACATCAGAAACCCCTGGGACATCAGAAACCCCTGGGACATCAGAAACCCCTGGGACATCAGAAACCCCTGGGACATCAGAAACCCCTGGGACATCAGAAACCCCTGGGACATCAGAAACCCCTGGGACATCAGAAACCCCTGGGACATCAGAAACCCCTGGGACATCAGAAACCCCTGGGACATGAGAAACCCCTGGGACATCAGAAACCCCTGGGACATCAGTAAACCCTTGGAACATGCACTTAGCTTTGTGATTTAGAGATTGCTTAAAGACGTGTTGTTTTGAACCTCTGGATTATTAATCAGTCACCTGAGATGGCGCGCTCACTGGAGTTTCAGCACAGAGGAAAACAGAGGCACAGCTGGCAGCGGTGCTGGGTGATATTGGCTTGACATGATATTTACTAAACGTTTGCAAGGTTGCAGGTGTAGAGTGTTGTTTTAATGGTGATTTAGAGATCTGTGGTTGTGTAGGGTCAGAGTAGAGCTGTGGTCACTATGGGTCATCCCAATGGGGCAGTGGTCAGTGTGGAGAGATGTGGAGACGGATGTTCTGCTTTCTGTTGGCTCTGTGGTTAAGACATTGAGCAGCAGTGTTTGTTTAGTAGATGTAATGTCCAGTGTGGTGGTGTTCCTGTGGAACATGTACAGAGCAGTGCAGGGTATGTTGGCAGGTCTTTGCCAGGTGGGTCGTTCCACCTCAAAAAGCATAAGAAAAAGGATTTCGACACCCTCCATCTCAGATTGTTCCAAAATTGTTTCTGTTAGAAACAGATAAGATTTGCATTCCTGCATCATTATTTTGTTGAAATATAATTTTATCTCTGAGAAATTAAGAGAATTGATTGCACCCAAATTGGCCATTTTAATTTATAGGATTCATATAATATTCAATAACTATGGTACCCAACATCTGATTTGGACCAAACAATGAGTTAGACATGAGGAATCCAAAGAACTGGTCAAAAGCCACCCACAGACACCCCAGGTCCCACTCCAATCCCAACACAATAATGAGTATATAGTATCAGTTCTCTATGTCTGGCAAGTAATATGGAGCTGCGGCTCGAAATACTGTCCTGAGGCCCATTGTCGTGCCATTCATCCACCACCATCATCTCATGCTTCAGCATGACCATGTCGCAAGGATCTGTACACAATTCCTGGAAGCTGCCAATGTCCCAGTTCTTCCGTTGCCTGCATGCGAAGGAGATGTGTCGTGCTGCATGAGGCAAATGGATACTGACTGGTTGCATGTTGCATTTACATTTTTGTTCAGTGTATATACAGTATATCAAATCTAATCTTATTGGTGACATACACATATTTAGCAGATGTTATTGCGGGTGTATCAAAATGCTTGTGTTCCTAGCTCTAACAGTGCAGTAGTATCTAAAAACGATTCACAATAATACACGCACATCTAAAAGTAAAAGAATGGAATTAGGAAATATATATATATATATATATATATATATATATATATATATATATATATATATATATATATATATATATATATATATATATATATATACACACTTAACAAAAGTATAAATACAACATGCAACAATTTCCAAGATTTTACTGAGTTACAGCTCTAATCTATGGATGTCACATGACTGGGAATACAGATATGCATTTGTTGGTCACAGATACCTTGAAAAAACAGTAGGAGCGTTGATCAGAAAATCTGTCGGGATCTGGTGTGACCACCATTTGCCTCATGCAGCGCGACACATCTCCTTCGCATAAAGTTGATCAGGCTGTTGACTGTGGCCTGTGGAATGTTGTCCCACTCCTCTTCAATGGCTGTGTGAAGTTGATGGATATTGGCGAGAACTGGAACACGCTGTTGTACATGTCGATGCAGAGCATCCCAAACATGCTCAATGGGTGACATGACTGGTGAGTATGCAGGCCATTTTCAGAAATATTTTGGTACCCTTCCCCAGATCTGTGCCAAGACACAATCCTGCCTCAGATGCTTGAAAATATGAAGAGTGGTACTCAGTGACGTGTTGGATTTGCCCCTAAACATAACGCATTGTATTCAGGACATAAAGTGAATTACTTTTCCACTTTTTTTCTAGTATTCATTTAGTGCCTTATTGCAAACAGGATGCATGTTTTGGAATATTTTTATTCTGTACATGATTCTTTCTTTTCACTCTGTCAATTAGGTTAGTATTGTGGAGTAACTACAATGTTGTTGATCCATCCTCAGTTTTCTCCTATCACAGCTATTCAACTCTAACTGTTTTAAAGTCACCATTGGCCTCTTGGTGAACTCATTGAGCTTTTTCCTTCCTCTCTGGCAACTGAGTTAGTAAGGACGTCTGTATTTTTGTAGTGACTGGGTATATTGATACACCATCCCGAGTGTAATTAATTACTTCACCATGCTCAAAAGGATATTCAACTTCTGATTTTTTATTTACCAATAGGTTCCCTTCTCTGCGAGGCATTGGAAAACCTCCCTGGTTTTTGTGGTTGAATCTGTGTTTGAAATTCACTGCTTGACTGAGGGACCTTTTAGATAATTGTATGTGTGGGGTACAGAGATTTAAGAAGTCATTCAAAAATGTGACATGTTAAGCAAATGTTTACTCCTGAACTTGTTTAGACTTGCCAAAACAAAGGGGTTTAAAACGTATTGACTCAAGACATTTCAGCTTTTCATTTATAATTCATTTGTAAAAATAAATGTCAAACATAATTCCCCTTTGACATTATGGGGTATTGTGTGTTGGCCAGTGACACAAAATCCAAATGTAATCAATTTTAAATTCAGGCTGTAAAACAACAAAATGTGGAAAAAGTCAAGTGGTGTGAATACTTTCAGAACAAACTGTATATGATGGTGTGTAAAGATAATATGGACAGTATATGAATAAAAAATATGTGGACAGCAGTAGTTATATAGGATGTGCCATGACTAGAATACAGTATATACATATGAAGTGGGTAAAGGAATATGTAAAAATGATTAAGGTGACCAGTGTTCAACGACTCTATGTGCATAGGCCAAAGAAGTCTCTTAAGGTGCAGGGTAGAGTACCGGGTGGTAGCCGGCTAGTAACAGTGACTAAGTTTCAGGGAAGGGTACTGCAGGAATCTGTTTAACAGTCTGATGGCCTTGAGATAGAAGCTGTTTATCAGTCTCTCAGTCTCAGCTTTCTACTGTCTCCTTCTTTTAGATGGTAGCGGGGTGAACTGACCGTGGCTCAGCTGGATGAGGTCCTTCCCTACCATGTAAGCAGTCTATGGACAAGGTATGATAGAAATTCATGCTTTGGTTTTGTTGTCCACTGTTTGAAATGCTAACCTTTTAGCATTTGTGTTACAAATCCAATGTAAGTCACTGGTATGTATATTAGTATTTTCACGCTTCATGTCCAAATCATCCTAAAGTATCAAAACATTTATTGTGTAATTCAAAGATGTTACTTATAGATGATTTGGGTATGAAGCGTGGAAATGCTAATATAGGTACCGCTGACTTGCATTGGATTTGTCTCACTGATGCTAAAAAGTTAGCATTTGAAACAGTGGCCAGGTAAACAAAACGAAGCATGGGTTGCTTTCATCCCTTGTCCATACACTGCCTACAGGGAACCTGTCTTTAAAAGAAATCACCTACTAGCAGGAACAGCACCAGCTAGTTGTCAGAACCTGGTAAAATCAGGATGTAGGATAGGACATAAACCTAACAACTTCAATCAAATCAAATCAAATGTATTTATATAGCCCTTCTTACATCAGCTGATATCTCAAAGTGCTGTACAGAAACCCAGCCTAAAACCCCAAACAGCAAGAAATGCAGGTGTAGAAGCACGGTGGCTAGGAAAAACTCCCTAGAAAGGCCAAAACCTTGGAAGAAACCTAGAGAGGAACCAGGCTACGAGGGGTGGCCAGTCCTCTTCTGGCTGTGCCGGGTGGAGATTATAACAGAACATGGCCAAGATGTTCAAATGTTCATAAATGACCAGCATGGTCAAATAATAATAATCACAGTAGTTGTCGAGGGTGCAACAGATCAGCACCTCAGGAGTAAATGTCAGTTGGCTTTTCATAGCCAATCATTGAGAGTATCTCTACCGCTCCTGCTGTCTCTAGGGAGTTGAAAACAGCAGGTCTGGGACAGGTAGCACGTCCAGTGAACAGGTCAGGGTTCCATAGCCGCAGGCAGAACAGTTGACACTGGAGCGGCAGCACGGCCAGGTGGACTGGGGACAGCAAGGAGTCATCATGTCAGGTAGTCCTGAGGCATGGTCCTAGGGCTCAGGTCCTCCGAGAGAGAGAAAGAAAGATAGAATTAGAGAGAGCATACTCAAATTCACACAGGACACCAGATAAGACAAGAGAAATACTCCAGATATAACAGACTGACCCTAGCCCCCGACAATAAACTACTGCAGCATAAATACTGGAGGCTGAGACAGGAGGGGTCAGGAGACACTGTGGCCCCATCTGATGATACCCCCGGACAGGGCCAACAGGCAGGATATAACCCCACCCACTTTGCCAAAGCACAGCCCCCACACCACTAGAGGGATATCTTCAACCACCAACTTACCATCCTGAGACAAGGCCGAGTATAGTCCACAAAGATCTCCGCCACTGCACAACCCAAGGGGGGGGGGCGCCAACCCAGACAGGAAGACCACGTCAGTGACTCAAGCCACTCAAGTGACACACCCCTCATAGGGACGGCATGGACTCATTTATCTGATCAGGGGTGGGGGAGACATCACCATCGAGACAATCGTGACAATACTCCAAGCCTCAGCACCATACTACTTGCCAGACATAGAGAACTGATACTGTATAATGTTTTTTGTTAGGGTGGGATTGGTGTAGGGGGTCCATGGTTGTCTTTTGACTATTCCTTTGGATTCCTCAGGTCTAACTCATTGGTAGAAAAAAGTTAGGTTCAAATCAGATGTAAGGTACTATATTTATTGGATGTTATATGAATCCTGGAAATTAAATTGGCCAAGTTGGGTGCAATCAATTAGCCTAATTCCTCAGAGATCAAGTTATATTTCAACAAAATAATGTTTCCAGAATGCTAATCTTATCTTTCTAACTACACAAAGGATTTCAGAACAGTCTGAGATAGGCTTGCTGAAATGACATGGAACGACCCAGAACGACCCAGGTGTTAACCTGCCTCTTAGTTTCCCCAATGGGGGGGGGGTCCTGGCTGCCACATGCCTATCTCTGCCAAGGCACACCTGGTCTGCCAGTCACAATGCCAGCAAGTAAAACAAGTCTGTTAAAGAGGAAGG
Source organism: Salmo salar (assembly GCF_965601325.2). Classification (NCBI taxonomy): domain Eukaryota; kingdom Metazoa; phylum Chordata; class Actinopteri; order Salmoniformes; family Salmonidae; genus Salmo; species Salmo salar. The sequence continues at coordinate 89,430,380 of NC_138300.1, read as the reverse complement.
AAAACAGTGTCTGAGAGAGCTTTCATTTCCCCTGGAGAGGAGCTAAGCTCTGACAATCGATACCAGAGTCATTGACCACAGGATTATGGGACTACTCAAAGTAAGGTGACTCACACAACTACACACAGTTTACAGTAGGCTATATAATGCAAAGCTCCCCTCCCTTCTGTACTTTCCTCAACCCTTCCACATATGCTCTGTGCTGGGGAGAGTAGGAACCTTCCCCCCTCTCCTCTGGAACACCCCCGCCCACCAGCCCAGGTATCAGTAATGCAGAACCAGTGTCTCCCCCCTGCTGTTTATTACACCCACAGATAAAGCATTCGTCATAGGAAGATTATTGTTGAAAGAGGGAGGGAGGGAGAGAGAAGACAGGGAGAGTAAAGGGGAGATAGAGGCAATATTCTCTTGTCGTTGACACGCACATGTCTGTGTCACAGCAGCATTACTGCTGAGCTGTAGGTAAGTCACTGTCTCTCTCACACACACACACACACACACACACACACACACACACACACACACACACGCAAGTTAGCTATTTCGTCATTAATCTTGTTCTGGAGGAAGCTCTGCAGAGTGGTCACTAGCTGGCACAGCCACAAAGTCATCAAATCCTCAAACCTAACCCTAACCTTATCCACACTGCTAACCCTTATGCCTAACCCTAACCTTAACCACACTGCTAACCCTTATGCCTAACCCTAACCTTAACCACACTGCTAACCCTTATGCCTAACCCTAACCTTAACCACACTGCTAACCCTTATGCCTAACCCTAACCTTATCCACACTGCTAACCCTTATGCCTAACCCTAACCTTAACCACACTGCTAACCCTTATGCCTAACCCTAACCTTATCCACACTGCTAACCCTTATGCCTAACCCTAACCTTAACCACACTGCTAACCCTTATGCCTAACCCTAACCTTAACCACACTGCTAACCCTTATGCCTAACCCTAACCTTAACCACACTGCTAACCCTTATGCCTAACCCTAACCTTAACCACACTGCTAACCCTTATGCCTAACCCTAACCTTATCCACACTGCTAACCCTTATGCCTAACCCTAACCTTAACCACACTGCTAACCCTTATGCCTAACCTTAACCACACTGCTAACCCTTATGCTTAACCCTAACCTTAACCACACTGCTAACCCTTATGCTTAACCCTAACCTTAACCACACTGCTAACCCTTATGCCTAACCCTAACCTTAACCACACGGCTAACCCTTATGCCTAACCCTAACCTTAACCACACTGCTAACCCTTATGCCTAACCCTAACCTTAACCACACTGCTAACCCTTATGCCTAACCCTAACCTTAACCACACTGCTAACCCTTATGCCTAACCCTAACCTTAACCACACTGCTAACCCTTATGCCTAACCCTAACCTTAACCACACTGCTAACCCTTATGCCTAACCCTAACCTTAACCACACTGCTAACCCTTATGCCTAACCCTAACCTTAACCACACTGCTAACCCTTATGCCTAACCCTAACCTTAACCACACTGCTAACCCTTATGCCTAACCTTAACCACACTGCTAACCCTTATGCCTAACCTTAACCACACTGCTAACCCTTATGCCTAACCTTATCCACACTGCTAACCCTTATGCCTAACCCTAACCTTATCCACACTGCTAACCCTTATGCCTAACCCTAACCTTAACCACACTGCTAACCCTTATGCCTAACCCTAACCTTAACCACACTGCTAACCCTTATGCCTAACCCTAACCTTAACCACACTGCTAACCCTTATGCCTAACCCTAACCTTATCCACACTGCTAACCCTTATGCCTAACCCTAACCTTATCCACACTGCTAACCCTTATGCCTAACCCTAACCTTATCCACACTGCTAACCCTTATGCCTAACCCTAACCTTAACCACACTGCTAACCCTTATGCCTAACCCTAACCTTATCCACACTGCTAACCCTTATGCCTAACCCTAACCTTATCCACACTGCTAACCCTTATGCCTAACCCTAACCTTATCCACACTGCTAACCCTTATGCCTAACCCTAACCTTAAATAAAGACCAAAAAGTTCATTTTTGTTTTCATGAATGTTTACAACATAGCCAATTTTGACTTTGCAGCTGTTTAAGAGGAAAACTCTCAGTTTTGCCTCCAGGACAAGACTCATGACAGTAAATGTCAGCCTGCCACACACACACACAGCTTTGTTTTTGTGAAATTTCAGGACTTTTTGGAGTATAAAAATGTTGACCATTAAAAATCATATTTTCCCTAACCCTAACAACACCCCTACCCCCAACTCTAACCTTAACCCCCAGAACCCTAAACCTAACCCTAACCTTAACCCCAGAACCCTAAACCTAACCCTAACCTTGGTTTAAAATATACTTAAGTATCAAAAGTAAAAGTATAAATAATTTCTAATTCCTTATATTAACCAAACCAGACGGCACCATTTTCTTGTTTTTATTTATTTACTGAAAGCCAGGGGCACACTCCAACATTCAGACATAATTTACAAACTAAGCATGTGTGTTTAGTGAGTCCACCAGATCAGAGACAGTAGGGATGACCAGGGATGTTCTGTTGATAAGTGTGTGAATTTGACTATTTTCCTGTCTTTCTAAGCATTCAAAATGTAAATAGTACTTTTGAATGTCAAGGAAAATGTATGGAGTAAAAAGTATAATATTTTCTTAAGGAATGTAGTGAAGTAAAAATAGTCAAAATATAAATAGTACAGTAAAGTACAGATACCCAAAAAACTACTTAAGTAGTACCTTTAAAGTATTTTTACTTAAGTACTTTACACCACTGCTGATAATGTAGGAAAGCAAGTGCAAACACACACACACACACACACACACACACACACACACACACACACACACACACACACACACACACACACAGCAGGGCAAGTTCAGGCTTGTCAGTGTATTGAGAGAGTACATTTTACATTTACATTTTAGTCATTTAGCAGACGCTCTTATCCAGAGCGACTTACAGTAGTGAATGCATACATTTCATTTTCATACAATTTTTCTCGACTCATAGTGATATGAGTCGAGACAGACATGGAGTCATTGCAAAGAGTCTTATGAAAGGCATGTTACTGGAGAGGAGGCATATTGCTGTTGGAGGATCACAAACTGTATCTGTATGTTACAGCCGCAGGCTTCTTGGGCTGGGACACTCTGCCTCTCTCTTGCGCAGTAAGTCAGGGCTTAGGGCACTGACATCTCTCTGCCTTTCTTTTTATATGCTTGGCCTACTTCAAAGGGCACACACACGCTCACTTTCACAAACACAATGCTCAGACTGTACTCTTTGTTGGTAGGAGCTCGTGCTCCATCTGGTCCATTAAATGGACTGGGGACTGGATATCATGACCAGTGAGAGTGTGGGGCTGGGCGGTGAGGTGAGGTGTTAATGGTGCCTGTCGGGGGTAAATCGGCTGAGCCTCTCTCTGCTGTGGTGTTTGTGTCGTGAAGAGGAGATCTCAGGCCTGGGGTCAATGTGTCTCCATGTGTATCTGCCTAATGGGGCGCACTCTCCACATCTGGTCCTGGACTAGCTCTGGCTGCTGGGTGGGGGAGAAACTCTCAGATCTCCCCTCTCTCCCCCTTTCTTCAACGGCCATCTACAGTGGCAACGGAGCAAATGAAAGGAAAATAGAATTAAGATGGAGCCAGGCTGAGGAAGAGAGAGGAGCTCAGGGCTACCCAAGCCTCTGTGTTTCTGTGTGCGCTTGGCTGTGTGCGCTTGGCTGTGTGCGCTTGGCTGTGTGCGCTTGGCTGTGTGCGCTTGGCTGTGTGCGCTTGGCTGTGCGCGCGTGTGTGTGTGTGTGTGTGTGTGTGTGTGTGTGTGGGATACAGTATGTGTGCCTCTGTGTGTCTGCCACCAGTATGTGTGCCTCTGTGTGTCTACCACCAGTATGTGTGCCTCTGTGTGTCTACCACCAGTATGTGTGCCTCTGTGTGTCTGCCACCAGTATGTGTGCCTCTGTGTGTCTACCACCAGTATGTGTGCCTCTGTGTGTCTGCCACCAGTATGTGTGCCTCTGTGTGTCTGCCACCAGTATGTGTGCCTCTGTGTGTCTGCCACCAGTATGTGTGCCTCTGTGTGTCTGCCACCAGTATGTGTGCCTCTGTGTGTCTGCCACCAGTATGTGTGCCTCTGTGTGTCTGCCACCAGTATGTGTGCCTCTGTGTGTCTGCCACCAGTATGTGTGCCTCTGTGTGTCTGCCACCAGTATGTGTGCCTCTGTGTGTCTGCCACCAGTATGTGTGCCGTGAACATGTTGTCCCTGTTTAGGTAAATGCCCACCTGACCTGTATGAATCACATTCATGTTTGCAGGATTATCCACGAGGATGGCTTCTCTGGAGATGATGTGAAGCAGTACAAGCCTGTGGTCTTCAGCAACACAATCCAGTCTCTGGCTGCCATCGTCCGTGCCATGGACACCCTGGGCCTGGAGTACGGAGACAAGGAGAGAAAAGTGAGTCTCTCTACTGCTCTATCTGTACACTGTAGCACTGAGGGAATGGACTACAACTAGACAGACAGACACGCAGACACACACACACATGCATACCCACTGTCACGAACATTAGTAAGCAGAGCATTGTGTGCCGTTACCACTATATACTGTAGTGAAGGCCTCCCAAACATGTTAATATTAACAAATACACAAACTGTCAAACACTGACGGACACCGATATATTCACCCACGGGATTTTAACACGTGAAACCAGTCAAAACACCCATCCATCCTTATCCATCTGTGAAAATCCGTAACCTCAATGTTGTAGCAGATAATTGGCCACAAGGCTCTGACAGGATGTGGAACAGAGCACATTGGTCTCTGCTTGTTGACTGGCTTCTATAAATCTCTTACTGAGAGGAGGAGTGCAGGAGAACATGTAGATTCACACAACACACCATCTGTCTTTAATATTACTACTATTATTACCCAGCACCAAGGAGGTAAGCAGACAGTTCAAATTCTAATACTGCATTCAGACCATGATGAATATACGGTCAGGAAGAACATCAGATACATGTGTTCAGTAGACATGTCACTTGTACTGTCCCATGATTCGTTTATAGCAGCATTGTTCAATTACGGTGGGGCCAACAATGACGATGATGAATGACGAAGATGGTGGGAATGGTTTGGGATTGGGTATTGGTTCTATCCACAATGTTAAACTGCCGATAGCAGGATTGCAGTGTGAGCTGGAGGGTAATGGGGTCAAGGGTCCATAGCTGTGTCAGTACATGACCTCAGAGTGGCCTTATTAAGAGGACAAGACAGGGTGAAGGAATGTGTACAGTAGGATATCTGAGCTGCCCTCCTAATGCCTCCTCTCATGTGTTGTGTTGTATCCATTCCCCTGCCGTGCTCTGTTCCCTCTCTAAAACAGGAGGCACACCACTGACTCTGACCTTTCCAGGAAGTCCTTTATATTTTAATCAAACCAATGCTATCAATACCTTGGGACAAGGCCTCTGAAATACCCAGCTGCTATTGATTGTGATATTATCTCTTTCTGCTACTATAACCTGAGCCAGGAGATGACAGGCCACAGGGGTTGTGTACTTAGAAATACTTTTCTCTATGCTTTTGCCATTCTCAGTCAAGTAATTTAGAGTGTGTGTGCGCGCGAGTGTGAGTGTGTTTGTGTGTGCGTGCGTGTGTGTGTGTGTGTGTGTGCGCGTCCTTGCGTGTGTTTGTGCGCATGCGTGAGTTTGTGTTCGTCCCTGCATGCATGCCTGTGTGTGTGTGTGTCTATGACCCAAAAGTAAACTCCCCAAAAGCAATTTGTGATATCGGTCGGACGTCACTGTCCCCAGGTGGAGAATCTCTCTTTCTCTCCCTAATGAAGAGAGAGAACTAGGTACCGCCACAGAAAGAGAGATGATTAGCTGCCTCAGAGAGACGGGCGGGGAGAATTAGAGGAGAGAATGAATGTGAGAGGGAGAATAGGGAATGAAGGGTAGGTGAGTCCCTGAAAGGTGTGTCCTGTTGAGGACCCCTGTTTAGACTTGTATTTTAGTGTGAATGTTTCTCCATATAGCCAATATGTGCAGTAGAGGTTGACACGGGAGTGAAAATTAATTCCTGTCCTGTCTTGTCAAAAAAAAAATCCTGTACTGTCCTGATCCCTATATAACCCCTGAACTGTCCTGATCCCTATATAACCCCTGAACTGTCCTGATCCCTATATAACCCCTGAACTGTCCTGATCCCTATATCTGTGTTTGCACGTATCACCTGCATGTGTGCGAGAAGTGTGGGCCGTTGGTCAAGGAGAGTGAGGCAGTCGGACATTGCAGCATCAGGTAGGCCTAGCCTGTAAAATATGATAAAGAAGAGACTAACTAGGTAGGTAGACAATTCAAAACATATCTTGTACCCTCTAGTTAACTGTTAAGCTATAAATATTTTTGTCATGTCATCAATGTCCCAAAAAACATCCACTGACACTCGTGAATAAGGCCATACAAAGTTTATATGATTCATTAAAACAAATATTTTTGATGAAACTAATGATTCACTTCATCATTGTATTATTTGAATCGGTTCAATCGCATTGAATCGAATCATGTGAATCAAATTAATAATTTGTGAATCGTGAACATTCATTTTAGGAAAACAAATGATATGTAGCCTTTCCTTTCCTTGCAATGTTTTACGTCACGGGTGGTCAACCATCCTCCAGGAGAGCTAATGGGTGGGCAGGCTTTTATTCCTCTCCCCCTCGAACAAACCACATTTTAGAAATTAGTTGCTCAACTGACCTTGATAAACTGTCTCTGACGTGTTGGAGCAGGGCTTGATCAAAAGCCTGCACACCCAGTATGTTTCCAGACTGAGGGTTGACCATGTGTTTTAGACAGTTGCCTAACAGGTTTCTACTTTGTGGGAGGATAAGTGCCTTGCTCAAAGACAGGAGATGGTACATGGAATCAGAGAGCAGCCTCCAGTGTCGATACCACATTACACTTACTTTTTTATACGTATTGTACATAGAGAGGCCACCAACTGTTGGTCATGGAAATTAGGTTAAAAGTAATGGAAAAGTCATGAAATTCCATTTATCAAAATGTGTATGAACCCTGAATGGAGGAAAACAAATATGTGACTCATTTCAGGAAACTAGGTGTATGTTACTACTTCACAGGAGGGCCATTTGAATGGAAACTTCTTTTTTTTGACCAAAATGCGTTTTTTTTGGGCAGAAATGCCTTCTGGAACATGTGAGCTTTCATGTGCCTTAATAACAAACTTGTATGCCATCTGTAAATACAAATAAAAATGTTAAATTACAAGCCTAGTTGGTTTAGACACACTTCTGTCTATAACATGAGCTGGTCAGTATGTGTAGGTAACCCTTTCTAACGCTGCTTTTTAAAAGATATATCACATAGTAGAACTGCAAAGGTGTTGCTCTCCACTTTCTGGAGGACCGAGTTTTGAAATCAGTGGAATGCACGGTAGAATTGGAGTATGATAGCCAAGGAGATGGAGAAAATTCAGGCGTTTGATTGCAAATATGCAGATGGAGTGGAAAAGAGAACACACAGAAGGCTGTTGTATAAAACACCTGTCTCCGGATTACATCTTCAAACTAAGGCAACCATGGCATCCATGACAGAGAGGGAGAAGCGTCCACCCATGTATACGGGTGAGATAGTCTAGCTAGCACCATTTTCAGATATTACACATTTCTAATTTTGTTAAAGTGTACTGTTAGCTAGCTACCTAACGTTAGCTGGCTGCTCGTTAGCTAACATTACGTGTATGGTCTGTGTAGTTATATTATTTGTATCTCAGAGACATTTGCATTGCTAGTTATAGCTTAATGTTAGCTTGCTAACATTGAACCTGGTATGTTAGCTACCAGCAGACTCATGCAGGGTAGTAACATTATGAGTTGGGATTATGGTTCATTGTTTAGCTAGCTAGCTACATGTCTAAATAAAAGACTCCACTATGCAAGTAACCATTTCAATAGAATGTTCATGATGTCACTACGACAACTGTCGATAGGCATGGTTGGTAAATTCGCTCTCTACCACGATTTCAGAGCACTCTCGTCTGAGTGTGCCAGAGCGCAGAATAACTAATGAATTTATGAACGCTCAACACCCATTGAATATTGCCAGTGTCAGTAAACGTTTGCAAAAAAGCGTAATTAAATTGTTGCCAGCAGCACATTTGCAGTCATCAACGCTCTGGATAACATAAAAACAGCCTACAGTTTATCAACTTTCAAATCAGAATTAATTTCCCATTGTTCCTCAACTGTAGTGTATGATACGCAATTTTCTAGCTCTGAGTCTCTACTGAGTCTCTTATGCTACATAAGACCGAATCAAGCCGGTTGATCACATATTTCTAATCCCCCTCCCCCCAAAAAATTATGTTTCTAACTATTCCTGTACTGCCCTTTCTTGTGGACTGTCGATCCTGTCCTGTCCCGAACTTGACTCTAGAACTTGACTCCCATACCTTTTTCTGTGTCAACCTCTAATGTGCAGACAGGGGTGTGGCAGCATGGAACGGAGTTCTCCCCCCCACCCCCCCGGCTGGCCAGCTGGCTCACACCTCTTTAATCTGAAGTGTGAAGCTTTTATTGGAGCTGCTCTCTCAACAGTCAAGCAACCGCTCTCGCTCCTTCTGTCTTTCTCTCTAACTCTCTCCCTTTTCCTCTCTCTCCTCTCCTTCTTCTCGCTCCTGCCATCTTTCAAATGTGTCCTTGTCCTTAGCCTTTCTCTCTCTCCCTTCCTCTCACTAGTCATCTGATTGTCTCCCTCCTCTACTTCCTTCTCTCAGTATCTCTCAACCTCTTCTTTCTCTCAGTCCAATCCTGTTGCCATGGCTACCTTGTGTTTTTCCTTCCTCTCAACACATTCCACAAGTCTTTGTCCAAGGGCAATGTCACTTACATGAAGGGAGAAAACACTCCTATACATCAGCCCTAGAACTTTGGAGAGGCAGTCCATGCAGTCACTCGCTGCCACACCCACTCCTCTGTATGCAGCCATATATTGATGTGTTTCTATCAATATGGTTTAATGATGTTCTGACTCTGAGCCCTGCCAGTGTTATCATCTCCCTGCTCATTGGAGAGTGTGGATGACTCCAGTCCCATAGCTGGCAGAACTATTTCCATTGTTCCAGCTTCCGAAGCTTTTCACTCTTTATGATCCATTTCCCTGTGCTCACCACACATGATAAAACCCCAATGAGCCAGCATCCATTTCCTCCCTGGCTCCCTCCCTCTGTCCAGCCCAGTGACTCTCTGACATTCATTTCATCTCTGCCACGGCTATGCTCACGAAAGCAGCCATGGTGGAGCATTCAACTGATCCAATACGGCAAGGTTTAGTTAAGGTAAGGAAAACCACTCTACTTTCACCGTGATCTCCGTGTTCCTGGATCATATGGGTGTGGTTTGCATAGTTGGTGGTAGAGGCCTCGTGTCGTGCCATGATAACCCAGTCAAAAAGCCAGTCTCTGGCCTGGCACCAAACACGACTGCTGGCCATCCGAAGGCACCCATGTGGCCTCCCCTGGTCCTCTTACATTTAGCTGCCAACATGGTTAATTTGACCAACACCCCAATCTGGGAATGACCAGACTGTGTGCTACACATGTAAATATATGCACAAGGGATCTGAAATAGACCATGGCAGCACTGATATTATAATATCAATGTTTTTTAGAGTCACTATCTAAGTAATTCACCTAGTAATTCACCTAGTCACTGACTGACGCATGCAATTGCTCATGGCACCATTTATTATCTTGTTTATTCACTTATCAGATGCCCAGAACAAATTACATAGGCCACATTTCTTACACAGCATCGTATTTATAGGTCAGCTGCACTTTATCAGCAAAGCGGTTTATGTAAGAAGTGGCTGAAGGGCACATCAGAGCAGAGACCGTGTCCGGATACCCATACTTGTGTCCTAAATAGTAGGCCGTTTAATAGTATACAACATTTTGAAATTCAAATATACGCTAAATGCCTGGATGCCATACTCATTTCTGCTTTGACAACAGCTGATCAATTAGAAATGGGGATGTGCTATCGAAAATAACAAATAGCGGGAAACAACACAATCGCACATGACGCATTCTCAGTATGCAAAATGATGTCTTATAGTATGTGAATTTTCCAAAATGAGGTATGGTTTGAATGCTAGGATGTTATTGTCATTTCGGCTCTTCATTTAGTAGAATTTGATGCACACAATGCATTGGAAGAGGTGGGCTGTGAGTGATAGGCCCTAGTTCTCTTCAAGTAGCCAATCAACAAAACTAGGCTACTTAATTGGGAAGATGCCGAATAGCGAAGCTTCTGTGGTGGTGTTACAATGTAGGCTGAGTAGTTTTTGTTCTCCTTAAATTGATAATGAGTATTGCATCCTAGGCTACGTCTTTGAAGTATTTTTATTTTTTGGGGGGGGGGGGGGGGGGGGGATTGCTGATTTCTCATTGAAAAGTGTTTATTGTTCTCTTGGCCTTCGTCAGAGCTTATAAACTAAATACTAAGTCATCTTTTGATTTCTGAATGTGTCGGCACCGGGGACTCGGGATGTGGCTGCGGTAATGATGTCATGTTAATCAGGCCTTTTGATTTGAACACATGGATTGTTTTAGTTTTGTAGGCGTGGCTATCTATTTAATTATTTCATTCATGGATCAAGCTTTAGCAGTCATTCTGATCTCGTTCCTAATGATCGGTGCTTTAGTTTATTATGTTGCTTTTCAACAGTTCTGAATATGTGATGTTCCCGACTGTCCACGTTTTTCTGTGCAAATAGCCTTTTTATTTGATCATTTGAAAAAGAATTGGTATGTACTAGGCTATTGTATTTATTTTATATGCAGTACTAGTCAAAAGTTTGGACACACCTACTCATTCCAAGGTTTTTCTTTATTTTTACTATTTTCTATGTTGTAGAATATTAGTGAAGACATCAAAACTATGAAATAACACACATGGAATCATGTAGTAACCAAAAAAGTGTTCAACAAATCAAAATATATTTTATATTTGAGATTCTTCGAAGTAGCCACCCTTTGCCTTGAGGACAGCTTTGCACACTCTTGTCATTCTCTCAACCAATTTCATGAGGTAGTCACCTGGAATGCATTTCAATTAACAGGCATGCCTTGTTAAAAGTTCATTTGTGGAATTGATTTCCTTCTGAATGCTCTTGAGCCAATCAGTTGTGTTGTGACAAGGTAGGGGTGGTATTCAGAAAATAGCCCTATTTGGTAAAAGACCACGTCTATATTATGGCAAGAACAGCACAAATAAGCAAAGAAAAAGGACAGTCCATCATTACTTTAAAATGTCAAAAACATTTAAAGAAACTGGCTCTCATGAGGACAACCACAGGAATGGAACACCCAGAGTTACCTCTGCTGCAGAGGATAAATTCATTAGAGTTACCGGCCTCAGATTGCAGCCCAAATAAATGCTTCAGAGTTCAAGTAACAGACACATCTCAACATAAACTGTTCAGAGGAGACTGCGTGAATCAGGCCTGGTCGAATTGCTGCAAATAAACCACTATTAAAGGACACCAATAAGAAGAAGAGACTTGCTTGGGCCAAGAAACAGGAGCAATGGACATTAGACCGGTGGAAATCTGTCCTTTGGTCTGATGAGTCCAAATTGAGATTTTTGGTTCCAACCGCCATGTCTTTGTGAGACGCAGAGTAGGTGAACAGATGATATCTGCATGTGTGGTTCCCACCATGGAGGAGGAGGTGTGGGGATGCTTAGCTGGTGACACTGTCTGGGATTTATTTAGGATTCAAGGCACACTTAACCAGCATGGCTATCACAGCATTCTGCAGCGATACACCATTCCATCTGGTTTGCGCTTAGTGGGACTATCATTTGTCTTTCAGCAGGACAATGACCCAACACACCTCCAGACTGTGTAAGGGCTATTTGACCAAGAAGGAGAGTGATGGAGTGCTGCATCAGTATACCTGGCCTCCACAATCACCCGACCTCAACCCAATTGAGATGGTTTGGGATGAGTTGGACCACAGAATGAAGGAAAAGCAGCCAACAACTGCTCAGCATATGTGGGAACTCCTTCAAGACTGTTGGAAAAGCATTCCAGTTGGAGCTGGTTGAGAGAATGCCAAGAGTGTACAAAGCTGTCAAGGCAAAAGGTGGCTACTTTGAAGAATCTAAAATATATTTGGATTTGTTTAACACTTTTTTGGTTACTACATGATTCCATGTGTGTTATTTCATAGTTCTGATGTCTTCACTATTATTCTACACTGTAGAAAATAGTCAAAATAATGAAAAACCTTTGAATGAGTAGGGGGGAGTCCACATTTTGACTGGTAATGTATGTTATAGGACTTTGGTTTCAGTAATACATTTGTTGAAATGGAACCAAATTATCTTTTTTGTCTTCAGTCCTTTTTAAATAGGATAACCAGTCAGGGGCTGTTGCCGTGGCATACTGCATACATTTTGCATGAATAGTATGTGACGATGAGTACATAGTATGTAGTATGGGTATTCGGACATGGCCCATATTTCTTCCACTGGCTTGCTTCTGCTCACCACCCAGGGCTGTTGTAGTCTGCAACCTTCAGTAATAAGGGCACAGGGTGAGACCCAGATGCAGACACGGGAGGCAGATGGTTCGAGGCTCTGATATTGATTATAATCCAAGCAGCATGTAAGAGAATGGTCAGAGTCCAGGAGGTACAGAGTGGCAGGCAGGCTCAAGGTCAGGGCAGGCAGTATGATCAGGTAGGCGGGTACAGAGTCAAGGCAGGCAAGGGTCAAAACCGGGAGGACTAGCAAAAAGAGAGATAAGAAGAAGCAGGTGTACGGAAAAACACACTGGTTGACAAGACAAGACGACCTGGCAACAGACAAACAGGGAACACCGGAATAAATACCCAGGGACTAATGGGGAAAATGGGTGACACCTGGAAGTGGGTGGAGACAATCACAAAGACAGGTGAAACAGATCAGGGCGTGACAGTACCCCCCTAGGGGCACCACCTGGCATCCTACCTGGGCGCATACCTGGCTGACCGGGGTGCCGGCGGTGAAAGTCGGTGATGAGGGCCGGGTCCAGGATGTCTTTAGCGGGAACCCAGCACCTCTCCTCCGGGCCGTAACCCTCCCAGTCAACCAGGTACTGGAAACCCCTGCACCGTGGTCGAACCCTCAGGAGACGTCGCACTGTGTACACTGGCTGACCGTCGATGACACAGGGGGGAGAGATGGGCCGAGAAACAGAAGACAAAGGACTGTGAGACAAGGGCTTAATCTTGGACACATGAAAAGTAGGGTGAACAATGAGGGTACGGGGTAACAGCAGGTGACAGCAGTGTGACTAAAGACTCTAGAAATGGGGAATGGACCAATGAAACGGGGGGAAAGTTTGCGGGATTCCACCCGGAGGGGCAGGTCCTGTGTAAACAACCATACCCTCTGCTCGACCCGATAGCGGGGAGCCAGAGTCCGGTGGCGGTCCCCTTGTTGACGATACCTGGAGGTGGTCTTGAGAAGAGCCGCCCAAGCTTATTTCCAGGAACGCCGACAGCAGCGGATGAACATCTTGGCTGAGGGTATGTTGACCTCAACTTCTTGCTCTGGGAAGAGCGGAGGCTGATTCCCCCTTCGAATGCTCCATGGGGTGAGTCCAGTAGCCGAGCAGGGAAGAGTGTTCCTAGCATATTCCACCCAGACCAGTTGCTGGCTCCAGGTGGTGGGGTTACTAGCAACGAGACACCGAAGTGTCGTATCCATGTCTTGATTGGCTCGCTCCGACTGGCCTTTGGATTAAGGTTGAAACCCGGAGGACAGACTGGCCAAAACCCGATAAGGATGCAGAACGCCTTCCAGAATTGGGACGAGAACTGAGGACCCCGATCCAAGACAATGTCGACTGGGAGTCCAAGGGTTCGGAAGATGTGCTGCACCATGAACTGGGCCATCTCCTTGGCTTGCTTTGAGCGCACACCATGCATGCGGCGACAAAGGCCGAGACATCAGGAGCCATAGTGGGCCACCAGAAGCGTTGTCGGAGGAAGGCCAGGGTACGACGAGCACCAGGATGACAGGTAAGCCTGGAGGAGTGAGCCCATTCTAGGACCTGAGGATGGGGACAGTAATGAATCGCTGCTTTAGATCGCCAGAAGCCTTGTCCGCTGCTGGAGACCATGTGACCAGAGAGGGGAGCCGCCAGGTTGCTGAGCCTGGAATGAAACGGCAGTAGAAATGAGCAAACCCCAGAAACCGTTGTAGCTGCACAATGGATGTGGGCTGGGGCCGATCCACCACCACTCTCACCTTTTCCGGATCCATCTGAACATTCCCTTCAGCGATGATGTATCCCAGAAAGGAGATAGTGGAGCAGTGGAACTCGCACTTCTCAGCTTTTACAAACAACTGATTTTCCAGGAAGCGCTGAAGGACCTGTCAAACATGGAAAATGTGTTCCTGGGAAGAACGAGAGAACCAGGATGTTGTTGAGGTAGACAAAACATGTCCCGGAGCACATCGTTGACCAGGACCTGGAAGACAGCGGGCGCGTTGGTGAGTCCAAATGGCTTGACCAGGTACTCATAGTGTCCACTGGCAGTGTTGAAAGCCGTCTTCCACTCATCTCCTTCGCGTATCCGCACAAGGTGGTTGGCATTCCGAAGGTCCAGTTGGGAAAAGATGGTAGCCCCCTGGAGAGGTTCGAAAGCCGAGGAGAGGAGTGGTAGAGGGTACCGATTTTTGATCGTTATGTCATTGAGGCCCCAGTAATCAATACATGGATGCAGTGTCTTGTCCTTCTTCCCCAAAAAGAAAAATCTTGTGCCAGCAGGAGAGGCAGAAGGACGAACGCTCCCAACAGCCAGTGAGTCCTCGATGTACTCCTCCATGGCCTTGGTCTCAGGACCAGACAGAGAATATAGCCAGTCTCGAGGCGGTGTGGTGCCTGGGAGGTCAATAGCACAATCGTAAGGACGATGTGGAGTAAGGGAGGTAGCACGAGCCTTGCTGAAAACCTCCAGAAGATCATGGTACTCTGCGGGAAAGGCAGAGAGATCCAAGGCCGTACTCAAACCTGGAGGCAGACGTTCCGGGGAAGGCTGCGCCGCCTTCAGGCAATGTGAATGGCAGAACGGGCTCCAACCCAGGATTGAGCCCGTAGTCCAGTTAATATCGGTGTTGTGCTTCTGGAGCCAAGAAAATCCCAAAACAATAGGGATGTGGGGAGACACAATGAGGAGAAGCTGTATTGACTCACTGTGGTTTCCAGATACCCACATATTAATGGGAACTGTGCTCTGCGTGACTTTTCCAATGGAGCGGCCATCCAGAGCCCTGGCATCTATGGGAACAGAGAGGAGTTGAGTAGGGATACTTAGTTCCGATACCAGGGTAGCGTCCATGAAACTCTCATCTTCCCCAGAGTCAATGAGCACCCAGAGAGACAGACTGGTCTCCCCACAGCAAGATCACATAAAAAGGAGTTCGGGTAATGGGAATTAGAGGGTTCCCAGTCCGGCTCACCAGTGTACTTGTACCTACTAAGGATTCAGGTCTCTTCACTGGGCAGGTGGCTATGTAATGCCCAACAGCACCACAGTACAGACAACTATTGGAGCTTAGCCTGCGTGAACGTTCCCTAGGCGATAATCTAGCTCTTGCCAGTTACATAGGTTCCGGTGTATCCGACTCACCCATCGTCGATGATTCTCGAGGGAGCTCGGGTGGCCTCGGATCCTCTCGGGAAAAACAGCCTTCGGGGACTTCCGGATGGACGAATGTGACCTAGGCCAAACCTCTTCTCATTCCTGCATTCCAGTAGACGTCCATCAATCCTAATGGTAAGGGCAATGAGGGAATCGAGATCCACCAGTAACTCCAGAGCAGCTAGCTCATCTTTTATCACCTCTGATAATCTGTGAAGGAAGGTATCGAATAGGGACTCTGGATTCCAGTGACTCTCCGCGGCCAACGTGCGAAAGTCTACAGCGTAGTCTGCCACACTGCGGGAGTCTTGACGTAATTCCAGTAGTTTTTGGGCTGCATCTCCTGGATCCTGGAGAATCAAAAACCTTCCTCACCTCTGCCATGAAGTCTTCCAGATCACGAAAAATAGCGGTTTGTTGCTCCCAAACTGCCGTAGCCCAGGAGAGCGCCCTTCCCAACATTAGTGTAATAATATACGCTATCTTCGACCGATCCGAAGAGAACAAAGATGGTTGCAGCTCAAAAATGAGGGAGCATTGAATAAGAAAACCCTGACAGGTTCCAGGATCCCCAGAATATCGCTCTGAAGGAGGTAAGCAGGGTTCTCGAGGAGCCAGGTTAGGCTGTACAAACCCACCACTAATAGTAAAAAGGTTACTGGGTGGTTGGGAGGTCTCAGAGGTGGCGGGCTGCCTATGAGCTAACTCACTGATTTGCTCCATAATAGCCTTGAACCCTTGGTCGTGGCGTTCCGTCAGGGAACAAAGCCCTTCCAAAAGGTCCAGCCTTAGCTCCTCATGCCTCCCAATGGTGGCTCCCTGCAGGGAGACAGAGTGGCAGAACTGGTTCAAGTCCGCTGGGTCTGTAATGGCCAGTTCGTACTTTAAGGGCACAGGGCGAGACCCAGATGCAGATACGGGAGGCAGATGGTTTGAGTCTCTGATATTTATTAGTATCCAAGGGGCAAGGTCAGGGCAGGCAGTATGGTCAGGCTGGCGGGTACAGAGTCAAGGCAGGCAATACCGGGAGGACTAGCAAAAAGAGAGATAATAAGAAGCAGAAGCACGGAAAAACACGCTGGTTGACTTGCCAAGACGAACTGGCAACAGACAAACAGGGAACACCGGAATAAATACCCAGGGACTAATGGGGAAAAAGGGTGACACCTGGAGGTGGGTGGAGACAATCACAAAGACCGGTGAAACAGATCAGGGCGTGACATCAGTGATGTTCACCGCTGACATAATACATACACAGTTTAGTTTATTAAAGCTGCAATCAACAGTAGAAACAATAACAAAGCATACTCCTCACCCCTGTTTCGGTAAAAAGCTATGGGATGGGTCTGGAGAAATGTAACTAACTCTCAAATTCATAGAGCTATAGAGCTATGGATGCAAGGACTGACCATCTATGATATCAACATTGTAGTTTTAAACATGTTTTGAGGCGATATAGCGTTTGTTTACATTAACTTTGTTGACAAACATTGGAGTAAAACATGTTTATATTCTTGGTTGTGATGGGGTATGACAGTTGAACTAAGCTCAAAAGTCATTTATAAGTTATATTCTTCAAGAATCAATGGGTACATATAATTAATTTAAGTCCAAAATTGGATTTAGCAACTGCTGATTGCCGCTTTAAAGAGGTAGTGCTGTCAGTGCTGGGTTAGTGAGAGAACACAACAGAACAACAGGCGGAGGAAAGGAGGGGCAAGGGCTGTCCCTGTGGACAGGTGAACAGAGGGAGGAGGGAGGGCCTCCAGTGAGGTGGCAGATGTCCACAGTGCCTCAGCCAGCCTGGAAGTCTGGGTGTCTGTTGCTGTTGAGGGAGACTGGTGGTGCGGGTCTTAAGCACTGGGGTGGAGGTCTGGAAGGGGAAGTGTTGTGAGTGTGATGGTATATTCCACCTGGCTCCCGCTTTGCCCTCTTGTCCCCCAAGCTGTGTTTTGAGGCTGAGAGGAGGGCTGGCGCCTGTCTATTCCTACATGTCACAGCGACGCCGTGGTGCTGATTAAACTCCCACTCCTCATTAGAGGAAACAACCACAGAGACAAAGAGACAAAGGGTCAGGTAAAAACACATGCACAAATTCACCCCTCTGTCAGAGTGACGCAACCCAGTCATCATATTGAGAGTAACTGGCTTCTCAACCTCCGTATCCTTCTGTTTTGCGAACATATTTGTTTCCTGTGCTATGATCTGTAATGATAGTTTTTTCCCAGAATCACCAATGCTTTGTGAATGTACTATAATACCAGTCTAAATATCAGTCCCTGGCATAGCCAGATATTTGTCCCTCCCCTGGCAACACAGCCAATTTGTGTTTATGGGTTAATACATCACTGTTCTGTTGACATCCTGCCTCCTACTGGAAACCCATGCTTCATTCCATTTGCTCTGTATGTGTTGAATTATCAGTCAAATGTTCTCTGTAAAATGCACTTCTGGTGTGTCTGTGCCAGTGACAGACATGAGAGGCGTTTGATGAGTGTGTGTGGTGCTTTGAAGGTCCCCCTGTGGGGGTGAAAGCAGTATGAACTCTAACCAGTTTATGAAGGTCATTTTTTTTAAGAAAAAGCCTTCCACATTTAGAGGGAGCTCATCGACTCAGAGCTGGGGAGAACTGATCACATTTTTTTGAAGTGTATGGTCTCTCTCTTCTCTCATCTGTGCAGCTGGGTGTAGTCCAGCAGAGGTGGGCACCTTTCATCTGTCCTCTCCTTCCCCTCCCTTCCCCTCCACCCTACCCTCCTCTGATCCTTCCTCTGATCCCACAGCTCTCTGCCAGAGAAGGTTCCAAATATCCACAGTAGCACACAAACAGTCCCAAAGGATTGATCCATTAGACTTTTAAACAATCAGTTGATAATCAATCAATCACCTCTGATGTTTAGAGCAGGTTTCTGCCTCCCACTGGTGATCTCCATGTTGGTGACATTGCTAGACAGCCAGCTTAATGAAGTCATATCATTAATGCTGCACATCCCAGAAGATATTAAAACTCTGGGTTACCTGGCTGTTGGCTTATTAGCCGAGAAACTAAATGCATCTTAGCAGAAAAATGAACAGTATTTTAGCAACTATGATAACTTTGAGGAATACCTGAAAAATATATTCCTGCATCATTGTTGCATTTTTGTCCAATTTTGTTACCCCAAGTAAACAATGTTATCATACTGTTTGGTCGATGTGATTCATTTTGATAGCCCAGGAAAATATATTATCATACTGTTTGGTCGATGTGATTCATTTTGATAGCCCAGGAAAATATATTATCATACTGTTTGGTCGATGTGATTCATTTTGATAGCCCATGAAAATATATTATCATACTGTTTGGTCGACATGATTCATTTTGATAGCCCAGGAAAATATATTATCATACTGTTTGGTCCACGTGATTCATTTTGATAGCCCAGGAAAATATATGTGGGAGTATATGTTAAATATTCTAAATGTGTTTGCTGAGTAACCCCTAACACACTGTAGACATATCTTATTAGTGATGATTACACTACACATGCAACTCCCATTTATGGGACATCATTTCAGATGTGGTGGGCATGAGTGGCTACTTTCACATTATCTATGAGCTACTTTTGGCTTAGCCAAGGTTTGTATTTAGACATAAATCAATTACTTTAGGTTATTGATAAAGCACTTGTGTATTTTCCTGTGTCAGAAAGGGATGACATTTCCAATGCAGTAGCATCATTATCACACTAAACAATCTAAACCCATACTCCGTATAAATGCAAACCTCTGTAAGATTTCCACTGATATCAGCTATTACTTTAGTGAACTTCAGTAATCTTCAGTAATGAGCAGCTCTGATGGCTAAATGGTCAGTTCCATGGGCTTCATCCAAGGGGTAATGTGGTCATTTATAGATTCTGAGAATGAATGCTCCCGGGAACTACTAGAAGACTTCTTTCCCTGGCAGATCAGAGCAGGGCAGAGAATGTTTCCCTGAGAGGATTATGTCTGTGTTCATTTATACAATTTCATTGATACAAATCATTGAACCTCATTACAGGGCTGAGGGTTGGGAGGGAAACCCACAGATCCTCTAATATTCAGAATGATCTCATCCAATTTGGTTAAGACTAATTCATTTCAGTCTGTAAATGAATGGAGCTCAGCTAGCTAAGCCAGTGCTGCACAGACCTTCTGACTGAGACTAGTGATATTCCCCTGGAGGATGACTGGTGTCGGGTCGTCTGATTCCTCCCTGTTAATAGCCTTCACTAGCTGTGATAAATGTTCTGTCACTCAATCAATATATTGACCCTGCACTCATTTTAGCTGGGGCTTATTAACCAATCACAATGATTTGCTCTGTACCTACCAATCATAGACTTCACACATTCCAGTAGCCTGAGTTTTATGTCATGGTATCAAGTTCCTTTTCATGGCTTCTCTGCCAGTGATGATGCCCCTGCCATGGAGTTGAAAACATTATGCAGTAAGAACAACGAGCGGTACCTCATCCAGACGATCTTTGGAGTGGTGACGAGCTAGCCACCACTCACACCCACCAGACACCTCTCATTAGAGCACAAATACTGTGTGTGTATGTGTGAGTGCATGTGTGCGTTTGTCATGGTACCACTGCAGTAACCAGTCTATGAAATAGCGGGTGTGGTTTTGCTTTGTTTAGGAAGAGTTTTCTCTCTCAGATTTGTTAACTCGACAGAGAGAGAGATAGATAGAGAGAGAGAGAAAGAGAGCAGCACACAGGCGGCTTTAAAGAAAGAACCTACATAACTTACTTCTGCAGCTGTTAAAATATTCCCTGATGGCCTCCCCTCATCTTCTCAGAGACTATATCTTCATCAGGCAACCACCATCCCAGGCTAGCATCTTGCGTGACCACATGAATACCCCCCCCAATTTGCATACTCATTGCAATATTTTTCTATGCCCACACATCAATAATATTTTCTATTTTTAATACCCTCAAACACCAAGTTAGGCATACTTCATTTCAAAATAGGCCATCATCACTGTCACTGTCATCACTGATCATTCTTCACATTTTACCGGTGAAATGTCCAAACTGCGTCTTCATGCCAATCGATGTCAATCAGTTTCATGGGAACATGCATTTAGATCTTCTACATTAACTGTTTGGTGAGTGAATTAGAGCAGACGGTATTAAACTATATAGCCTTGCTGTATGTTACAATTAAAGCACATTCTGCTTAGTGGCCGCATGATACATTTTATTTACTATTCAGTTAACCACTTGTGGCTGTTTAATGAAAATCTGGAAATATTTGACCAAGTAAACATTTCTTGTTTGTCTCAGGGAATGTAACAGTTAGGTAGGGAGATTTGTTTAACGGGATTGAGTGAAGTAGCAGAAAATATGTTGAATGAACAACAAATGAGCATGGAGAGACTCACAAGTTTGACGAAATTACCTTATATTTTAGTCTAATACGGCTATTTACAGTACTGTTACAGTGCAGTTTTTGATTTGTCATTATGGGTATTGTTTGTAGATTGAATAGGGGGGGAAAAAAATGTATTTAATCCATTTTAACATAAGGCTGTAACAATGACCAGCATCCCGGAGTCGCCTCTTCCCTGTTGACGTTGAGACTGGTGTTTTGCGGGTACTATTTAATGAAGCTGCCAGTTGAGGACTTGTGAGGCATCTGATTCTCAAACTAGACACTAATGTACTTGTCCTCTTGCTCAGTTGTGCACCGGGGCCTCCCACTCCTCTTTCTATTCTGGTTAGAGACCGTTTGCGTTGTTCTGTGAAGGGAGTAGTACACAGCATTGTACGAGATCTTCAGTTTCTTGGCAATTTCTCGCATGGAATAGCCTTAATTTCTCAGAACAAGAATAGACTGACGAGTTTCAGAAGAAAGGTCTTTGTTTCTGGCCATTTTGAGCCTGTAATCGAACCCACAAATGCTGATGCTCCAGATACTCAGCTAGTCTAAAGAAGGCCAGTTTGATTGTTTCTTTAATCAGAACAACAGTTTTCAGCTGTGCTAACATAATTGCAAAAGGGTTTTCTAATGATCAATTAGCCTTTTAAAATGATAAACTTGGATTAGCTAACACAACGTGCCATTGGAACACAGGAGTGGTGGTTGCTGATAATGGGCCTCTGTACGCCTATGTAGATATTCCATAAAAAAATCGGATGTTTCCAGCTACAATAGTCATTTACAACATCAACAATGTATACACTGTATTTCTGATATATTTTATTTTATTTTAATGGACAAAAAATGTGCTTTTCTTTCAAAAACAAGGACATTTCTAAGTGACCCCAAACTTTTGAACGGTAGTGTATATAATATATGTTTAATTTTTTTTACTAGGTAGCTTTATCTAGCGGTAGTCGGCTGTACCTGCGCCACAACTCAAGTATTGTTCATCCTATAGCTTGTTCTCCCTCTTCTTTTCACTTTTATTTCCATGCCTGATCAAAAAAACAATTCTCATGCTCTTTGTCTCTCTGTAGGAGACATATAGTGAGAAATATGTTTGGAACATCAAATCGCAATAAAATAACAGGATCGAGTCTAAATACATATAGAATCGTGAGAATTGCAGTACATATAGTTTCGGCACCTAAGTATGGTGATAATATCATATCGTAAGGTCCCTGGCAATTCCCAGCCCTACAGGGTCTCTCTTCACTTCTCCCCCAGGCTAACAAACTATCTGCATTCGTTTAAAGGGCCCTTGAGCGTGGGCAAGAGCTGGCCCAGCTTCAAAAGCACAATGACACAAATTAGAAAAAATTGCTGGTAATAGGAAGTCGATAGTTGTAGGCGTGAACTTATTGCCCTTTTAGTGCTTTAATGACAGGAGAGAATTTCTCTTTACCAAGACCTTCACTGGTCGTGTGAACACCCACTGTTCTCTCATTCACTGATGAGGGAGTGGGAAGGCAGACATAATAGGGTGAAAGCTCCTTGGACAAGAGAGGGTAGTTTATATACTGCCTAACTCTTCATGGATCGCAGGATTCAGCACCTTGTATCCACAGATACCATGCAAGGCAGAAACGAACAGTGATTTGTTACCTTTATCAGTCAGCAGCACCTTGGCAGTGTTATTAACTCGGGTGTAGCTGAGGTCCATGGATAGTCTGAGACATAATGTTGCTGCTGTGTGTCTGCGTCATGACTGGTCTGAAGTGTTGGCTTGTGGTGGGTTCAGCCACTCATCCTGTAAGTACAGCCCCCTCCTACTGGACACCAGCTTGAGTTGAATTTACTCTGACTTGTTATTTAGGATTATTATTTGGAGCCGCCTGAGAGACATCTTTGTCTTTGTTGCCAGGACCGATCCCTCACATCATATGATCTACTCAAAAAGCACAGCCCATTCAAGGTGGACATTCCTGCTAAAAATGGAGCCATGATGCGTTGCTTGTCTCCCCTTGTTTGTCAGACACCATCACAAGGTGGTAGAATTAGCTGGAGTTCACAGAGGAGACGGGGGAGGTGTGCTTGATCTTGGTAGTTTGTTGTGAATAGTACTGTAGCTAGTGATAATAACAGGAAGTGAGTGTATTGTTCTATTTGGGTATCACACTAAGCTGACTACACTTCCATGGCTCGGCGCTGGCATTTCAAACAGAGCTGTCACAGTGAGTGCCGTTACATGCACACAATAATGCAATTAATATAATAGTTTGATTAAACCGTTTACATGCTTTGCAAGAACAATTTCCCTAATAATCCTGTTTACATGGACACATCTGAAATCAGGCAACCTGATGCCACTCTAATAAATGCAGAAAATCACCAATCAAAATAAACGTTCTACATATAAAGTACAGACATAAAGTATATATTTTTTTTCACCCCCTTTTTCTCTCCCGGGAGAGGTGAAGGTCGAGAGCCATGCGTCCTCCGAAACACAACCCAACCAAACCGCACTACTTCTTGACACAATGCCCATCCAACCCGGAAGCCAGCCGCACCAATGTGTCGGAGGAAACACCGTACACCTGGCGACCGTGTCAGCGTGCAATGCGCCCGGCCCGTCACAGGAGTCGTTAGTGCACGATGAGACAAGGACATCCCTGCCGGCCAAACCCTCCCCTAACCCGGACGACACTGGGCCAATTGTGCGCCGCCCCATGGGCCTCCCGGTCGCGGCCGGCTGCGACAGAGCCTGGACTCGAACCCAGAATCTCTAGTGGCACAGCTTAGGCCACTGCGCCACTCGGGAGGCCGGGACATATAAAGTTTGTATGTGAAAACTACTTCTAAGATGTATACATTCAGTTGTTCCGAACTCACTTCACCTGCGCTAAAGTGGGAGGCTGGCTCGGCTGGTGCTAGCAGGTGCTCATATCAAATACACCGCTGGAACGCCGACTCAGGTGTTTAAATGTCCTAATAATTTGAAAGATTGCTCAGAAAACCATGTGTTTTAATCGGCTTATGCTTACTTCAGTTTTGACCTGACACCGATTAAGATAGTAATGTAAACACCTTACTCTGCTTATCGCAAAACCTGCCTACTGCCATAATCAGTTTAATGGCGAATTATTCGTGTGCCTTTAAACATTCTCAGTGACTCATCTGGAGGGAAGAAGTGTGAAATAGGGCATGTAGAGATGCGGTCTTGAGAGCAGATATTCAGGAGGAGACAGAAGCTTCTGGTGCAAAGGTGACCATATTTTCAGTGATAGTGATAGCCGGCAACTAATATTTACAAGACAAACAGGTAGACAATAGACTTCTCAAACAAAATAACAAACCTCATTATAAGCCTATAAGAGGCTTACCTTGAAGCTTCCATCGCTGTTAGTGGTGTAGCTGTCTCAAGCAGCCTTCCCACTCTATCACCAAACCCAATCTACTTAGAAACCCCAAAACAGGCGCTTATATCCTCTAAGCCCCTCCCTGGGACATGCCCATGTCCAATGACAAGTACCACATAACTTGTATACAAATGTATCTGTCTCTCTCATAATTACCCCGTTACACACATTCCGTCTAAAACAGACGTGACCACTTCCATGTACACTTTAAATTTGGCACACGTTAAACATTAATCAGGAATTTTTACATGAATGAAACTGGCGAATAATGGCAGCCGTGCAACATGTAGCGGTGCGCAACGACACAGACAAGGCAGGACACACAAAGGGCCGACACAACGTGGGAAGGATGAACAAAGTCAAGCATTAACAGAATGAAAGCGTTTCTAGCTCGTGAGTGTTACGAGGATTCTGTGCACCGAAACATCCCTTCACTCTGGTAGGTTACAGACAGGAAAATAACAGCGTTTATGTGTGGAAACGATTATACGGAAATACTTTTCTATAAACATTTTCCAACCGAACCGAGCATGAACTATAAACAGTAACTTCTAACAAAGGAGCTAAAGAATAATCTAGCCATGTGGAGTATAATGCTTCTAGAAATAAATGGCAAAATTCACAAGAGACATGAAACAAGCTATTTTAATACAGGGCCTAATGGCAGAATAGACAGGGTGCGTGTTCATGACGAGTGGGTATAAATCCACATCGTCACAAGAGGATTTTTTTACTCTGTGTTGTAATAATGGCCAGGTTGAGATTGGTCTTGATTTCCTCTGGGTAGAGATGGCATTGACGATTCTGTGGAAGATTGAAAATAGCCCCAAAAACACATCATCAGTCCATTTTGATAAAGGTCACTTAACGCTGCTCTCCCTCCCCAGAATTACTGTTTACTCCTAGCCACTGCTAGGTTCAACTTCACTTTTAAGCCAGTTATTGTAATAATTCAACATCATTGCTTTTTCAATTTTTTTGTGTATCCATAATCGTGCTTGTGCTTAGAGAGCATAGAGATCCTTCAATTGTCCTATATGTAATTATATGGTTTTCAGTTTCTCTATGGCCTTTTTACATTCACGTTAACATTCAGCCATGTACCTGATTGTGTGGTATGTCTTTAAAAAATAATAATACAAAATTGGTGGGGGCTTATATTTGTCATTGTTTTTCTCTGTCATAACAATGCCCTACCTCAGTAGGTCTATAGTTATATAGCCAGATATCAGGCTGCTCTCTCTGTTGGAGTGCGGCGCCGTTAGGGAGATGAGGCTGTGGAGGTGGGTTAGCTCAGCAGATGGTGGATGCTCTGCTCCGCTCTGCATCACTCTTCATGTTTATGTGAGCAAAAGCCACTCTCCACAGAGGGAATGGTGGTCCACAAAGTTCTCCTTATAAGGAGGGGTATGCAAAGCTCCCCTCAGTACAGTAACTATGAGCCCACTGTAGATCAAGACTTTTTCCACCACTGCTTTCAGCAAGGTGAGGATCAGTATTGTACTTGCAGTAGATGCTCTATTTGGGTGGTACTATGATGCTCGTCGGAATATGAACCGGGGTCTCCCACGTGAGCAACTAACCTCTTAGACCATCGGACCAAGAGTGGACCTCAGGGCAGACAATGGTTTTGAAGTTCGCAGGTGGGGCTACTCACCACATGACCATGACCGACTCATATCTGCTACAGTTGCATGGTGCTGGAAATGTCATACAAAAATTCACATCTGATATTGGCTACTAAGAAAGCTACTCATTTTGGCGCGTGTGTATTCTCAATGCATCTCAGCAGATAGTTTGGAAATGTGCCATTTGTGATTTAGAGGTCCAATCACCGAAGAGAAGCAGCTAGAGAAATGCCACTGCTGAATCAGGCTTAATCTTGTTTAGCATCTCACAGATGTCGTTTGTTGTGACTGTGTTAGTATTCAGATAACCCTTTTCCCTTCCTTATCTCAGATTTCTCCATATCTTTTTGTGACACTCCCGAGGATGACATGCCCCTCCCCCAGGTGATGGGTTCTATTCATTGGTCACCTTGGCCTTCCTGCCTCTGTGATCGGTTCCCTGTGTTCATGGTGTCTGAGCCCCTTTGTGTTTTATTGCGTGCCATCTATCAGTCATGTTGACAGGCCCTCAGTGAGCTGCAGCGCTGCATTCTAATGCACTGCAAGGGGATGAGAGAGGGGGGGTGAGGAGAGAGACTGCGGGCGGGGTTGGCAGAGCAGAGCAGGAGAGTGGGCTGACTGTCAGACACCGTCTGTTGTCCCAGTGTTGGCAGTTTTTTATTTCCTTGTTTACTCAGTAGCTGTTGGTTTGTTTGAGGCAGTGCTGTGACTCTGTCTGGGGAGCTCTCCTATGGCTCGGCGGGCTCACAGCTCAGTCAAACCATTACACAAGATTTATCATCACCATTAGAGGACCCAGTCAGAGAGGATTGGCTCTGAGGGTGTACACCTCAGCTCCTCTGCAGCCAGGCAGATAGATGAGATGTCTTCTGCTCTGCCCTCAGCGTGGTGGGGTCTTCCTGTCAGCACATCACCACATCTCTGGTCCTGGGTGATGAGGTGGAGGACGAGACACAGCCTGGCACTCATTCCATCACCCCTCAGTCATTAGACTGGAAACCCAAAGGATTTTCCAAATTATCCACATTGTCATGAGTTATGGAAGTACCGCTGGTGCCCACCCACTAGGTAGTAAGGAGTTTTATTGTAGTGGCCTCGCTTTGAGGTTTGTCCAGATCTATACAGAACATGATACCCTTAGTTTTTATTCACTGTCTCTGGCTCTGAACAGTCAATGTAGCATGTAGATGTGGTCAGGTCTAGTATTGCGGTCATTCATAGAAGGCTTATACACACAGTGTATCTGGTGTGTATCCCATGTGTGTTTCAGATGTGTGGTGGGGGCTTGACGCCAGTGTGTGCGAGTGTATGTCAGGTCAGATACCTATGGGGAATAACATGCCTTCGGGGATGGTCACAGATGCCGACAGTCAGAGAAATGAACATCGCTCTCTCCCATGAGACCTCAAGCACAGAACCCAGTTGTTCATTCCTCTGCAGAGCAAGGGGTTTAGCTGGGCTGCGGCATGCATCCCAGCATTAAGTGTGCTTCAAGGAACAGTTCCTCATCCCACAACTCGGCTCCGCTCCGCTCCACGCTGCCGACTGGCTCTGTCATATCAAGGAGGTCAGGGGGAAACAGAGCTGTCTGATGAACTGGATTAACATCTCTAGAGAACAGCTGAACCTCCATGGCTCTGTTAACCAGAGCTGAAAGGACAAGAGGGCCACAGTGTTCTCTCAGTGGATCTACATGCTCGGCTCCACACACTGGGGACCACAAGGCCCTGCTTCTGTTTCCCTCAGCCCCAGCCGTAAGAAGTCATGAGACACACAGAGAGGAGAGTTATTAAAGAGAGGGACAGAGGAGGGGGAGTGAGAGAAATGGGGGATAAACATACAACATTATAAAATCCATGTACACAAACAACATGTGTGCGGTTAAAATTGGCATAAAACACATTTCTTTCCACAGGGCTGTGGGGTGAGACAGGGAGGCAGCTTAAGCCCCTACCCTCTTCAACATATTTATCAACGAATTGGCGAGGGCACTAGAAGAGTCTGCAGCACCCGGCCTCACCCTACTAGAATCTGAAGTCAAATGCCTACTATTTGCTGATGATCTGGTGCTTCTGTCCCCAACCAAGGAGGGCCTACAGCAGCACCTAGATCTTCTGCACAGATTCTGTCAGACCTGGTCCCTGACAGTAAATCTCAGTAAGACAAAAATAATAGTGTTCCAAAAAAGGCCCAGTTGCCAGGACCACAAATACAAATTCCATCTAGACACTGTTGCCCTAGAGCACACAAAAAACAATACATACCTCAGCCTAAACATCAGCGCCACAGGTAACTTTCACAAGGCTGTGAACTATCTGAGAAACAAGGCAAGAAGGGTCTTCTATGCCATCAAAAGGAACATAACGTTCAATATACCAATTAGGATCTGGCTAAAAATACTTCAATCAGTTATAGAACCCATTGCCCTTTATGGTTGTGAGGTCTGGGGTCTACTCACCAACCCAGAATTCACAAAATGGGACAAACACCAAATTGAGACTGCATGCAGAATTCTGCAAAAATATCCCCAAATAATGCAAGCAAAGCAGAATTAAGCCGATACTCGCTAATTATCAAAATCCAGAAAAGAGACGTTAAATTCTACAACCATTTAAAAGGAAGCGATTCCCAAACCTCCCATAACAAAGCCATCACCTACAGAGAGTGATGAGTCCCCTAAGCAAGCTGGTCCTGGGGCTCTATTCACAAACACAAACAGACCCCACAGAGCCCCAGGACAGCAACACAATTAGACCCAACCAAATCATGGGAAAACAAAAAGATAATTACTTGACACATTGGAAAGAATTAACAACAGCAAAAAACAGCAAACTAGAATGCTATTTGTCCCTAAACAGAGAGTACACAGTGGCAGAATACCTGACCACTGTAACTGACCCAAACTTAAGGAAAGCTTTGATTATGTACAGACTCAGTGAGCATAGCCTTGCTATTGAGAAAGGCCGCCATAGGCAGACCTGGCTCTCAAGCAATTTTGATTAACCCCCATATCTTTTGGGTTAAATACCACAGTGTGCCATCACAGCAGCAAGATTTGTGACCTGTTGCCACAAGAAAAGGGCAACCAGTGAAGAACAAACACCATTGTAAATGCAACCCATATTTATGTTTATTTATTTTGCCTTTTGTGTCTTTATTCTTTTGGAACATTTGTGAGTGTAATGTTTACTGTTAATTTGTACTGTTTATTTCACTTTTGTTTATTATCTACTTCACTTGCTTTGGCAATGTTAACATATGTTTGCCATGCCAATAAATTGAATTGAAATGAGAGAGGGAAGAGTAAGACAGTGAAGGGAAAGATGGGGGATGGGAGAGAAAGGGAGAGGACAGAGGAAAAGACAGTCCATAAATACAATGCAGGAGTGAAAAAGAGATGGAACATTGTGATCAAGTAGAGAACCCAGTGTTCTCTTACTACGTGCTTCAGTGCGTTTTTGGTTGTCTGTTTGTTTTGCGTGTGTGTTCTGTGATGTGTGCTGCTGTTTACTTTATACAGTATGTGAGTTGTATGTTCTCATTGCTCATATGAGAATACCATATTTCTGTATTTTCGTGAGCTCAATTCAGCAACAGAAAGATCTGTCTTTAATAATGCATCAGCCCTCAGCCAGCAGCACGGTCTGAATATAAGGCCAGTGTGTCGGCAATGAATCTGAATGCCTGCCGTTAATTAAGGAATATAATTAAGATATAAATCCTCTCTAACTGGATTCCTGCTAAATGTTAGGATTGTAAATGGTGTTGTGGAAGCTGAGGGGTAGCGGGGCGAGGCAGGAAGGGGGTGTTGGTCGGAGCTCTGAGGAGTCTGAGAAGGCTGACACATCACAGAGAGGAAGTTAAGGCGTCTCCCAGCAGGTGGGGAGGAATGAGAAGGGCAGCTGGGCCCATCATAGAAAAGAGGAGTGGAGAGAGCCGCTCTCCGTCACAGACTGGGGCTAGGACTGGGGGGTGGAGGGGTTTAGAGAGGGGGGGGGGTAATCTCTCTCTCCTTCCTCCCCTGGCCCACTGACTAGGCCTAGTAAACCCGAAGTCGGAGCTGGTGGAAACGGGGACCGGGAGAGAGCACGCTGAGCGGAGGGCCTTTTTGGCCATGCTTGCTCCGTTTCCCAAGTTTCCTACTTTGTGACTTTTCTATCCCTCCCACCCCATCCCACCTACATCCCTCCTTTCCCCCTGTCTTCAGTTCATGTCCCGACTGAGCTGCCTATGAACAATGATTTTGCTTGTAGCACTAAATAATACAGTATGAATTTCTATTTAATTATTTAATGTTATTTATAACTGGCTGATACATTTGGCAGCTTGGAGGCAGAATTAGAGGTGTTGTTTGGATCAGAATAGGAGGGTGAGAGGTAAAAATGTTAAAGCCATGTGGGTCTATGCCCAGTCAGTTTCTGCTCCGGAGGTTGGCTCCCTGTCCCGGAGGTTGGCTCCCTGTCCCGGAGGTTGGCTCCCTGTCCCGGAGGTTGGCTCCCTGTCCCGGAGGTTGGCTCCCTGTCCCGGAGGTTGGCTCCCTGTCCCGGAGGTTGGCTCCCTGTTCCGGTAGCAGACTGAGTGCCTATGTCGGCTACGATTGTTTTGTTATGGGCGCAATATGCACTACACAGAAGGGACTTTGGGCCATGTGGTTTTGTGCATGTGTGAACAATTGTGTACAGTGTATGTGTACTGTATGTGAGGTAGTGTAGCTCTCCACTCCAGCCTATCCCAGAGAACCCCAGATTGTCTGCCTGACAACAAACGGTGCTATGACGTGTCCTTCCCAAATTCCACTTGTCTGCCGCCTCCCGTGCCATGACAGGCCTGTAGAATAATGTATGTGTGTAGAGGGTATGTGGTTCAGGGGGTGACCGCTGGATGGGGGTTAGTCACAGGATGAAAGATGAGTTACCGTACCCTACATTTTCCAAGAAATCCCCTCAACAGTACAGGATGTAGACACTTTCACCAGGGAGTATGTGTATGTTCCTCTGGGTAAAGTATATCAACTCCCACGTTGTCCCCACTCCCAGATTGATTGACAGATCTGTGTCCTTGACGAAGACAAACCGTCTTTCAGCCCCAGACAGTGTTATTGAACCTCAGTACAGGTGATATGTCACTTTGCACCCCGTTCCACAACATGTCACTCCACTGTTCTGACACTACTGATTTCTTTGCTCATTGCTCTTTCTTTAGTATTTTATTTGGATTCAAAGCCATTCCCAGACTCCTGAGAACTACCCTGTTACATGGGATTGGTGTAGTCCCCTGTCTCATCTTGTCAATCAGCTTGCTATCTAGCTCAGTGGACTATACCACCTCAGCAGGGGTGCACCGATAGTTCCAAGCTCTTTTGGTGTCAGATACTCTACATCAATGGAGATCATCTCCAAGCTGTGTGGCTTATAATCCTGACACATAGTAACCACACACAGTGTTCTGCATATTTAACAGTCTGAGTGCACCGGGTAGGAGGTAGGTGAAGTCAGGCACATTCCTCTCTTTGAAGACCGATGGAAACATCTACATCTGGTTTGGGACTATAAGAGGGTTTATCTTTAGCATCTTCTGTGGGGGAAAAGAGAACTGAACGTGACCGTTTGTTAAACCTCCGTCCTGATAAGAAAACATTCATGTTCCCAGCTTTCCACAGGGCAGAGGTGAGAGCACTTCCTCTGAGCAGACCAGCCTACCCTGACTCCCGATTCAGCTTTATTAATGTGACCTTGACTTCAGCTGGCTTTTTCCATTGTCAGAATAATTAATCTCTAGGATGCCTCCAGTGAATGTAAAAACACAGGTTCTGTAGTCGTTGGGCCTGTCTTACGAGACAGACTCTGATGTACCGGTTGTTATCAAGATGTATTTTGCAAGAGTTTTTTTCCCCCGAAGATACCATTACT
Source organism: Salmo salar (assembly GCF_965601325.2). NCBI lineage: Eukaryota > Metazoa > Chordata > Actinopteri > Salmoniformes > Salmonidae > Salmo > Salmo salar. The sequence goes on along the minus strand of NC_138300.1, from coordinate 89,398,254 downwards.
TATCATTGTTTCTCTTTTGTGTGTGTGTGTGTGTGTGTGTGTGTGTGTGTGTGTGTGTGTGTGTGTGTGTGTGTAGTTGATTCAGCACCGGCAGCTTAATGATCCTTGGCCTGGTGCTACTGCAGGTAATGAACAAACTGACTCAGTGCTTTCAAAGCCCATTCTCTGCTCATGTCCACGGCCTTCGTCGGAGATACAGCATTGGCTCTCTATCCGCCTCACAAAGCCTTTATAGAAGTACATTTGGGCCATAGCACATTTGATGGTTTGCAAGTAAGAAGAAAGGAGAAACCTGCACACTGGTGTTTAGTGATCTTTATGTATCGACTTCCAGGTCGTAGCACCCATAACCCCACCCACATCCATTCCCTGCATCGAATGGGGTTGGAGTCGAGGGAAAACAAATAAGTCCTACCAAACATAACAATGTGCATTTCATAAATATTAGAATAAAGTGTGTATTAAACGCGTCTGTAAAACCACAATGAAGACATCGACCCATCAAGTAAGTTTTCATAAATCATTGGGTACAGCGCAAGAAAAACGTCAGAGTAATCTGAAGTGGAGGCATTAATTCATGTTATCTTGACTTTCTCTATGCCACAAAATCTAAAGGTAGAGATGTCATGTTTCAGGTCATTCAAATGTGCAGCGACTGGATAAACCCTGTCCTTTCTCCTGATTGAACTGGTCATAAAGTAAACAGGAAAGAATCCAGAATCTACTAGTCTAGTAGACAGCTTGTTGATGTATTGTGACTGGAAGTGATGTTCTTTTCAATGGGGTGAATAGGATGTGCTGAGGAGCATGTTTGAGCATGTTAGAACTGGTATTGTTGTTTGCTATTGTGTGAGGGTGTGTTTGTATTTGTGTGTGTGTGTGGGTGTGTGTGTGTGTGTGTGTGTGTGTGTGTGTGTGGGTGTGTGCGGGTGTGTGTGTGGGTGTGTGCGGGTGTGTGTGTGTGTGGTGTGTGTGTGTGTGTGTGTGCGGGTGTGTGTGTGTGTGTGTGTGCGTGTGTGTGTGTGTGTGTGTGTGCGGGTGTGTGTGTGTGGGTGTGTGTGTGTGTGTGCGGGTGTGTGTGTGTGTGTGTGTGCGGGTGGGTGTGTGTGTGTGCGGGTGTGTGTGTGTGTGTGCGGGTGTGTGTGTGTGTGTGTGCGGGTGTGTGTGTGTGTGCGGGTGTGTGTGTGTGTGTGTGCGGGTGTGTGTGTGTGTGCGGGTGTGTGTGTGTGTGTGTGTGCGGGTGGGTGTGTGTGTGCGTGCGCGTGGGTGTGTGTGTGTGTGTGCGGGTGCTTGTGCACGCGTATCTCTGTCCACGCTGCGCTGCAATTAGTGGCTGGTCTTCAATAATGCAGGGCCTAAGGAATACCCTGACTGTGTGGCTGAGTATACAGCTGGTGTGCGGACACGCGCTGGCATTTAGCATCTAATCAATCCCCTGCGCTGCCTGGTGCTGCTAATTGAAGGTTAAGAGAGAACAGCAGCATGAGCCGGTGCTCACTGTGGAATAGAGCAGAACATCACCAGCCACAGCCTCTCCCTACCTCACTCTCTTACTCATCTCTCTGCCCTTTTACGTCCTGTTTGAAATCAATACAAAGGCTACCTAGCAATTTATTTCTGGGTATCTGCAGCACCTCTGGTCACATGAGCCAGGGGTTTACAAATGAATTTGAGCTGTCAATTCTCTGCTGAATGGGCAGAACACAGAGAATGATGATTGCTGGCTGTGATGGGACCATGATGCTGCACGGTGTCAGCAGCAGAGGAGCGGGGAAAAACCCTGCTGCAGGTCATTGGTGATTCATTCTGATGTCTGGTGGTATTCTCTCGCCCTCCACCTCTGGAGGGGGACTCAGATTAGAGGAATGGGAGGGGACAGGAAGAGAAATAGACAGTGGAGACAGAGGGTGAAATGTTAAGACACACAAATAGAGGAAAAGAGAGAGTGCAGTTGAAAGGACCTGACTGGCCTTGCCTGTGTGTGACTAAGAGTTAGGGCACAATACTTAGAACAATGTGAGGCTAATCTGGCAACCTACTGTTAAAATGTAGATTCCAGGTATGTGGTGCTTAAGGCAGAATAAATAACTGGTGTTGAAGCGGATCTAGATTGGTTCCTCTGTGAAGACATAGAGCACAGTACTGTAGAACTTCAATTAATGAACCGGCCGTTTATTTGCTTCAATCACTGAACACATCCAGTGCTTATTACAGACAGGCTTCTTTTTAAGCCAGGCGTCCATTTCCTTAATGCACACAGCTTTTGCACAATAAAATGTTGAAAAGACTACCACACTGTGTATTGTGACAAGTATGACCAGTATAAACATTATAATAACAAATCCATCGTAGATCAGACTCGCAAAGACTAGGCTGCCTATCATACACCCACGATTTGGCGCTTCAGCACCGCGGGGAGCGGTACCGCTGCTGGCTTGAATTTGATGTTGTGTTTTATTTTTGGTGGCGCCATGGCTAGCAACGATGACATGGCTAGCAACGATGACATGGCTAGCAACGATGACATGGCTAGCAACGATGACATGGCTAGCAACGATGACATGGCTAGCAACGATGACATGGCTAGCAACGATGACATGGCTAGCAACGATGACAGAATACAAATACAATGTTTTTAATGCACATGACCATGAGAATATCAGAGCTGTGCCCATTGTAACCTCGTAAACAACCTCGTAAACAACCTCGTAAACAACCTCGTAACGGTTATTAAAAAGGGACAGGCGTCTATTTGAGAGACTGCGTTTAATTGAAGTTTTACGGTATATGTATGTCCAGGAAGAATGGTGTGTTTCTTTTATCCAACCAACTACACTGAGGGTGTTGTTGTTGTTGTTGTTGGTGATCATCATTTGTTGTTTATTTGTGTTATCTTTACCCTTTCCCTCCCACACACTTCTCTCTCCCTCCTCACTCACTATCAGAGTCAACACTCTCTCACTCTCCCACTCACACATTGAACAAGAGTGCATTATCATGGAATGGAAATGGCCGTTGTAAATAAGACCATTAAAGTGTTGTATTACTGGGTTTGGTTCATAACTGCGGTTGCTCTTGAGATTTGGGTTCATGCATAGCTTTCAGTGTGTGACACCCCCATCCATCTGACTAGCTGGTCAACACAACAGACACACCCCAGAATCCTAGCTGTGTTGTGTGTTATGCTTGTTTCTGTGTGTGTTTGCGTGAGTGGGTGTGTGTGTTTTCTGGTCTGATAACGAGCCACAGTTAGACGTATTTGCATACGCTAGTAAATGAGGGGAAACACAGTGCAGTGAAGACGTGGAGGAGCCTCTGGTTCACTGTGCAGACAGTGAAATGAAAACGGGAGCCAGGGAGGGGCACCATTTTAGTTATGAGTTGTGAGTTACAATAGGCCTCCATTCCCTCTCGCACTGAGCAGGGCCCACCAGGAAAAGGATAGGATAGAGGGCTGCTGCACTGAGCAGGGCCCACCAGGAAGAGGCTAGGATAGAGGGCTGCTGCACTGAGCAGGGCCCACCAGGAAGAGGCTAGGATAGAGGGCTGCTGCACTGAGCAGGGCCCACCAGGAAGAGGATAGGATAGAGGGCTGCTGCACTGAGCAGGGCCCACCAGGAAGAGGCTAGGATAGAGGGCTGCTGCACTGAGCAGGGCCCACCAGGAAGAGGCTAGGATAGAGGGCTGCTGCACTGAGCAGGGCCCACCAGGAAGAGGATAGGATAGAGGGCTGCTGCACTGAGCAGGGCCCACCAGGAAGAGGCTAGGATAGAGGGCTGCTGCACTGAGCAGGGCCCACCAGGAAGAGGCTAGGATAGAGGGCTGCTGCACTGAGCAGGGCCCACCAGGAAGAGGATAGGATAGAGGGCTGCTGCACTGAGCAGGGCCCACCAGGAAGAGGCTAGGATAGAGGGCTGCTGCACTGAGCAGGGCCCACCAGGAAGAGGATAGGATAGAGGGCTGCTGCACTGAGCAGGGCCCACCAGGAAGAGGCTAGGATAGAGGGCTGCTGCACTGAGCAGGGCCCACCAGGAAGAGGATAGGATAGAGGGCTGCTGCACTGAGCAGGGCCCACCAGGAAGAGGATAGGATAGAGGGCTGCTGCACTGAGCAGGGCCCACCAGGAAGAGGATAGGATAGAGGGCTGCACAGATCTACATTGGGGGAAATAGCTTTTAATTATGAACTCAATAAAAAGCTGCATCTGTCTGTGGATGAATTATTGACTGTTGAAATGGGTGTTCCACTGTAGAGGAGGTAGGGAGAGGAGAGCAGGGACTAGCAGGTGTATGAGCCAGCCCATATACTGTATCCCCATCCATTCTACCAGCCAGGCAGGGAGATGTAGTGGTACAATCAGAGCAGACAGGGCTGGATGTTACAGCCTTCCACGCTCAATACCTGAGCCCAGTGAGCTGGCTAGAGCGTCCTGGTAATGTTCTTCCCAGAGAGGTGCTCTGCTCTCACCACCAGTCCACATCTCCACACCAAGAGAGATCTGTGCTCATCGTCTGACTCATTTTCAAGAATAATTCAAAGGCAGATAATTCCCATTACCGTGTGATCAGCCAACTGACTGACAAACATAAATGATGTTGAAGCTAATATAAGGAACCCTACTGTTTGAGATAAAGGACCTTATCTAAACCTGGTAAACTAAGTAGATAACCTATTAACCCGACATTGCCATTGAGCAGAATGATAAACAGTAGGCTATCGAATGTTGTGGTTTGAGATCATATCATTGCTGTGTAACTGTGGAGCAGTTCATCATTGGAAACCTGCAGGTAAATGGCTGCTGATTCACACACTACCTCTGTATGTAGTCATTATAATTTCACAGTCTAGACAGTAACCGACAGTACACAATAACACAAACAGGATCCAATACAACCATGATGCATCTCCAGCCCTTACACTATCATAGGCAATGTTGGTATCTCTCCGGATCATCATGGACCTTTCACTTAGTGATAAGCGTTAATGGCTGTGGGAGCGTCATTCAGTATTCCGTGTGGACTATACTCCATCTCTACAGCTATCCCTCCCTACCAAACCCCTCCATTATGAGTGCAATGAGCAACTAGGTCTCTCCCTGGCTTTAATGCTCTTTGTGTTGCAGTTTAAAGTGCTCCACGATTGATTAAATGGGAGTGTTGTGTCGGGCTGCTGGAGGAAGGGAAGGGAAGGAGCTGTATGGAGAAGAGAATAGGCTGAAGAGGGGGTGAAGGGGAGTGTGAGATGACATGAGAAGAAGACGGCCCCAATGTGTCTGGACTCGTAATGGAGTGCTCTTCCACAAGTCTCTTTCTTTCACTCTTGCTTCCCGTTCCCATTCTCTCCCTCTTTCTCTCTTCCCATCCTCTCTCTCTCTTCTCCTCTCCCTCTTTGTCTTTCTCTGTTTCTCTGTTTCTCTCTCTCTCTCTCTGTTGCTCTTTCTGTTTCTCACTCTTGTTTTCTCTCTCTCTCTCTGTTTCTCTCTCTCTCTTTCTCTCTCTCTCTCCGCCTCTCACCCTCTCACCCTGATGTTAGACAGAGCCTTCTGGACACTTGATGCCAGGCAGCTGGACCAGGCAGTGACCTGCTCCTAGCCCCCAGGCACGCATTGACCTGTTTACCCGTGAAATGCCTTTCACGTATTTCTGATGCTAGACAACCCCACTGGTTTACCTATTTAGATGCTGTTTGAATTATTGAAGATCAAACAGTCAAATAGCAGTCTCCCTGAAACGGTTTACAACGTCTGCCCAATCTGAAATGGATCGAGAAGAATATGCATGTGAAAATAATCCTACGCTATAGCGGTGTTGCCACCCATGGGCACCATTTGAAACTCATGGAAAGATCTTGGTAAACCCTACAAGCCATCCATCAGTACAGTGACAGTACATTCCAAAAGTATTCAGACCCCTTGACCCTTTCCAAATTTTGATACGCTACAGCCTTATTCTAAAATGGATGAAATAAACATTTTTCATCAAGCTACACACAATACCCCATAATGACAAAGCAAAAACAGGTTTTTAGAAATGTTTGCAAATTTATTAAAAATAAAAAACAGAAATACCTTATTTCTGTAAGTATTCAGAACCTCTGCTATGAGACTTGAAATTGAGCTCAGGTGCATCCTGTTTCCATTGATCATCCTTGATTAGAGGATGTGGTAAATCCAAATCATGTCCAGTCATTTGGAAAGGTACACACCTGTCTATATTAGGCCCCGCAGTTGACAGTGCACGTCAGAGCAAAAACCAAGCCATGAGATTGAAGGAATTGTCCGTAGAGCTCCAAGACAGGATTGTGTCGAGGCACAGATCTGGGGAAGGGTACCAAAAAATGTCTGCAGCATTGAAGGTCCCGAAGAACACAGTGGCCTCCATCATTCTTAAATGGAAGAAGTTTGGAACCACCAAGACTTTATGACCTATATCAGGCCTTTATGGTAGAGTGGCCAGACAGAAGCCACTCCTCAGTAAAAGGCACATGACAGCCAGTTTGGAGTTTGCCAAAAGGCACCTAAAGGACTCTCAGACCATGAGAATCAAGATTCTCTGGTCTGATGAAAACAAGATTGAACTCTTTAGCATGAATGCCAAGTGTCATGTCTGGAGGAAACCTGGCACCGTCCCTACGGATAAGCATGGTGGTGGCAGCATCATGCTGTGGGGATGTTTTTCAGAGGGAGGGACTGGGAGATTAGTCAGGATCGAGGGACAGAGGAACGGAGCAAAGTACAGAGATCCTTGATGAAAACCTGCTCCAGAGCGCTCAGGACCTCAGACTGGGGCGAAAGTTCAACGACCCTAAGCACACAGCCAAGACGATGCAGGACTGACTTTGGGACAAGTCTCAGAATGTCCTTGAGTGGCCCAGCCAGAGCCTGGACTTGAACCCGATCAAATATTTCAGGAGAGACCTGAAAATATCTGTGCAGCAACGTTTCCCATCCAACCTGCCATAGCTTGAGAGGATCTGTAGAGAAGAATGGGAGAAACTCCCCAAATACAGGTGTGCCAAGCTTGTAACATCATACCCAAGAAGACTCAAGGCTGTAATCGCTGTCAAAGGTGCTTCAACAAAGTACTGAGTAAAGGGTCTGAATAATTATGTAAATATCATTTTTCATTTATTTATTTTTTAAACATGTTTTTGCTTTGTTGTTATGGGGTATTGTGTGTAGATTGATGAGGAGATAAAAAAATCAATTTTAGAATAAGACTAACATAACAAAATGTGGAAAAAGTCAAGGGGTCTGAATACTTTGCGAAAGCACTGAACATATCTAGTTGTCGTTCAGTGAGCCATCAATACTGTCGGCCTTGGTTTATTGTTTCACTGCAAGCCAAAGAGCAACAATATTTATGTAAGTATGTATCTGTTCTGCCATCTCTTTGACTAGACATCAGGATAAGTGTATTGTAGAAGCTGTACTTAAAACTGCTAGAAGAGCAGAGCAGACTTAACATCACATCACCTCAGCCATCACATCCAGAGTGGCGCAGCGGCCTAAGGTACTGCATTTAAGTGGGAGAGGCCTCACTACAGACCCTGGTTCGATTCCAGGCTGTATCACAACTGGCCGTTATTGGGAGTCCTATAGGGTGGATCACAATTGGCCCAGCATCATCCGGGTTAGGGTTTGGCTGGGGTAGGCCGTCATTATAAATAAGAATTTGTTCTTAACTGACTTGCCTAGTTAAATAAAAGTTAAATACATTTTAAAAAAAATACCCATTACTCTTCATCCACAGGCCCTGGTGAAAACCTCAGGAACTGTACAGTATCATCTCTTTCTATTATTCAACTGATATTTGAATATTATCTTTGGCCTTTATTTGTGCTCACATCCCGTAAATAGAATAACAGCACTGCATTGGATTCCTTATGGGCAGGCATGCTCCTGTTTGCCATGCATACGATTTTATGCCTCTGCCGTGTGTAGCTCGTGTGTGTGTGTGTGTGTGTGTGTGTGTGTGTGTGTGTGTGTGTGTGTGTGTGTGTGTGTGTGTGTGTGTGTGTGTGTGTGTGTGTGTGTGTGTGTGTGTGTGTGTGTGTGTGTGTGTGTGTGTGTGTGTGTGTGTGTGTGTGTGTGTGTGAACAGTGCCTGCCGGTTGTTGTGGGTTAATGTAGAACACTTTTCTCAATCTAGCCCCTGACAGCGGTGCTCCGTGCAGGGCCCAGCTGAGAGCAGACTGGCAAGCAGAGTGGGTAGCTAGTGTGAAGCCTAGGCTTAATAGAGCCAGATTGAATGGAGGTAATGGATTGGAGGGGGAATGGAGAGTGGGATGGGGTGGAGAGGAGAGGAGAGGAGAGGAAGAGAAAGGACAGAAAAGGATGGAAGATGTGAAATGTGTTAGGGGGGTGGTAGATGTCATCTCAAAGAGCCCAGTCATCTGCTTAGCTGGTGCAGAGCTGCTGCTTTCTAACCATCTGCTGCAGAGAGCTGAGCCCATGTGCTGTCTTCCAGGAGTTCTACTAACTGTCTGCTGCAGAGAGCTGAGCCCATGTGCTGTCTTCCAGGAGTTCTACTAACTGTCTGCTGCAGAGAGCTGAGCCCATGTGCTGTCTTCCAGGAGTTCTACTAACTGTCTGCTGCAGAGAGCTGAGCCCATGTGCTGTCTTCCAGGAGTTCAACACACACACAAACACAGTCGCACACACACAGTCGCACACACACACACACACGCACGCACGCACGCACGCACGCATGAGCACAAACCACACACATACAGTTGAAGTCAGAAGTTTACATACACTTAGGTTGGAGTCATTAAAACTCGTTTTTCAACCACTGCACAAATGTCTTGTTAACAAACTATAGTTTTGGCAAGTCGGTTAGGACACCTACTTTGTGCATGACACAAGTCATTTTTCCAACAATTGTTTATAGACAGATTAGTTCACTTATAATTCACTGTATCACAATTCCAGTGGGTCAGAAGTTTACATGCACTAAGTTGACTGTACCTTTAAACAGCTTGGAAAATTCCAGAAAATTATGTCATGGTTTTAGAAGCTTCTGATAGGCTAATTGACATAATTTGAGTCAACTGGAGGTGTACCTGTGGATATATTTCAAGGCCTAACTTCAAACTCAGTGCCTTTGCTTGACATCATGGGAAAATCAAAATAAATCTGAAAAAAGATTGTAGACCTCCACAAGTCTGGTTCATCCTTGGGAGCAATTTCCAAACGCCTGAAGGTACCATGTTCATCTGTACAAACAATAATACTCAAGTATAAACACCATGGGACCATGCAGCTGTCATACCGCTCAGGAAGGAGACGCGTTCTGTCTCCTAGAGATGAACGTACTTTGGTGAGAAAAGTGCAAATCAATCCCAGAACAACAGCAAAATAGCTGCAGTTAATTTAGTTTGACCTGTTTTTTATTGACATTTCTTTGTATATATCCATAAAAATTATGCTGATTCATGATTTCGACTGGCTGAGAAAAGATGTCTGTCTCGTCCTGACACGTTAATTCTCAATTTGTCACGTGTACTCCCTCTCCGGCCTCTAGGTCATCAGGCTGCTGATTATCCCGCACACCTGTCACCATCGTCTCGCGCACCAGCGCCTCATGACACTCACCTGGACTTCATCACCTCCCTGATTATCTTCCCTATATCTGTCACTCCCCTTGGTTCTTTCCTCAGGTGTTGTTGACTCTGTTTCATGTCGGTGGGTTGTTTGTGTTGTTTATTTATTTATTTATTAAAACACTCACTCCCTGTACTTGCGTCCCGACTCTCAGTACACTCGTTACACAATTGGACAGTGGAGATCGAGTTTCAATATTGAAACAATGTTGCAAATATCGAGACAGACAACATTTGTGCAAACTCCCGTTGTTGCAAACCAAATGTTAGGCTAGAAGAAATAATGTTGAGGATTTTTATAGTGGAAATCAAGTTAATGGATTGGCTGGCTGGGCTGATGGGACAGTGGATGTGCAGGGATTTCTCAGATGGAACAGAAAACAAGATGCCCATTTTTGCGTCATAGGCTTAGCCGTGCTAAACATTTTTTTTTAGTATGGCTTAGAATGCATCTCAACCAATCACAATGTTTGTTTTGACCAACCCGTTGTAGAATGAATTATATTTGTATTGGCAGCCACAGTAGATGTTATTCTACCCACAATATGACTTTAAGTCTTTAGCGTAAGTCGTTTTCTGTCAGCATTCCAAATGTAATTCTGAGTAATGTTCTATATGCAAAATGAAATGGACGCATTAGAGAAGCAGCAGATGGCATCACCAAGTCAGCTCTACTGCACCCTACTTCTCAATGGGCAGATGAGGAAAGAAGCCATCATCGGAAATTAATACAAATCACTCCAAATTGAAAAGCACTGGCTAAGTCTAAATAGCTTAATATTGTCCCCGAATCCTGCGCTCATGCAGATTGAATCGAATTTGACATCCCAAATAATCTGGCCTTTGTGTAATTGAAATAGTTTGCAGATTAATATAAGCATAAGAACACAATTCTGAGCTAAAAATCATTTTGATTTGATTGAAATATGGATGGGAATGCCCACGATGAAAGGGCAGGTGTCAGATACAGTAGGCTTACAATTAGACCCTTATGATCAGGTTTAGTATCACGATACTCAATACCGAAATGATACTCAACTGGAACGATACCACGTCAAAAAAAAGAAAGCATATTAGCTCTTCACAAAATAACCACTGGGCTTTATTTATTTTTACATTGAACAATATGTAGAACTGGTAGAACAACTAAAATAACAAATAGAATATATTATATTCTATATAAAATTTCTTGCAAAAAATAAAACACAATTTTAAATATCAGAAGAATATCTTAAGTTTCCTCATGCAGAACCATATCTGACTCAGAGAATACAAAATAATTTTACAACTATCTAAACTGTTTTAAAATGTAATTTCATAAATATCAGGGTTCTTGTCATCTTGTAATGCAAGATGGCACCGGAAGGGATGGCTGCTGTTTTATTGGCTCTTAACCAACCGTGCTATTTTGTTAGTTTTTTCGCATTGTTTGTAACTTATTTTGTACATAATGTTGCTGCTACCATCTCTTATGACCGAAAAGAGCTTCTGGACATCAGAACAGCGATTATTCACCTCAAATTGGAAAAATAATTATTCTTTAATGAGTCGGATGGGAAGGATATACTCCAAATATCCAAACAGGCCCTCATCCCCGTCAATCGTTGGAGAAAGAAACTGAGATTTCGCGGGGTGACTTGTGAGGATCAGGCGACGAGTGGCTAATCTGCCTTTGCCATCAGTACTGTTAGCTAGCGTTCAATGGAAAATAAATGGGACAAACTGAAAGCACGTATATCCTACCAACGGGACATTAAAAACTGTAATATCTTATGTTTCACCGAGTCGTGGCTGAATGACGACATTAATGACATACAGCTGGAGGGTTATACACTCTATCGGCAGGATTGAACAGCAGACTCTGGTAAGACACGGGGCAGGGGCCTATGGATATTTGTAAACAACAGCTGGTGCACGATATCTAAGGAAGTCTCAAGGTTTTGCTCGCCTGAGGTAGAGTATCTCATGATAAGCTGTAGACCACACTATCTACCTAGTGAGTTTTCATCTGTATTTTTTGTAGCTGTCTACATACCACCACAGACCAATGCTGGCACTAAAACCGCACTCAATGAGCTGCATACCGCCATAAGCAAACAGGAAAACGCTCATCCAGAGGCGGCACTCCTAGTGGCCGGGGACTTTAATGCAGGGAAGCACCAGTGACTCGGTCTATAAAAAAGTGGTCAGATGAAGCAGAGGCTAAACTACAGGACTGTTTTGTTAGCACAGACTGGAATATGTTCCGGGATTCTTCCGATGGCATTGAGGGGTACACCACATCAATCACTGGCTTCATCAATAAGTGCATCGATGACGTCGACCCCACAGTGACTGTACGTACATACCCCAACCAGAAGCCATGGATTACAGGCAACATTCACACTGGTTAGAGCTGCCGCTTTCAAGGAGCGGAACTCTAACCCGGAAGCTTATTGGAAATCCCGCTATGCCCTCCGACGAACCATCAAACAGGCAAAGCGTCAATACAGGACTAAGATCGAATCGTACTACATCGGCTCCGATGCTCGTCGGATGTGGCAGGGCTTGCTAACTATTACAGACTACAAAGGAAAGCACAGCCAAGAGCTGCTGCTCAGTGACACGTGCCTACCAGACAAGGTAAATAACTTCTATGCCCACTTTGAGGAAAGTAACACTGAAATATGGATGAGAGACGACACACAATTAATCTTCTCCTTTCCCCCTTCTGATAACCAGGTGGCGAATCGCATCTCTGCATGTCTGGCAGACATATCAGTGTGGATGACGGATCACCACCTCAAGCTGAACCTCGGCAAGACGGAGCTGCTCTTCCTCCCGGGGAAGGACTGCCCGTTCCATGATCTCGCCATCACGGTTGACAACTCCATTGTGTCCTCCTCCCAGAGTGCTAAGAACCTTGGCGTGACCCTGGGCAACACCCTGTCGTTCTCCACTAACATCAAGGCGGTGACCCGATCCTGTAGGTTCATGCTCTACAACATTCGCAGAGTACGACCCTGCCTCAAACAGGAAGCGGCGCAGGTCCTAATCCAGGCACTTGTCATCTCCCGTCTGGATTACTGCAACTCGCTGTTGGCTGGGCTCCCTGCCTGTGCCATTAAACCCCTACATCTCATCCAGAACGCCGCAGCCCGTCTGGTGTTCAACCTTCCCAAGTTCTCTCACGTCACCCCGCTCCTCCGCTCTCTCCACTGGCTTCCAGTTGAAGCTCGCATCCGCTACAAGACCATGGTGCTTGCCTACGGAGCTGTGAGGGGAACGGCACCTCCGTACCTTCAGGCTCTGATCAGGCCCTACACCCAAACAAGGGCACTGCGTTCATCCACCTCTGGCCTGCTCGCCTCCCTACCTCTGAGGAAGCACAGTTCCTGCTCAGCCCAGTCAAAACTGTTCGCTGCTCTGGCACCCCAATGGTGGAACAAGCTCCCTCACGACGCCAGGACAGCGGAGTCAATCACCACCTTCCGGAGACACCTGAAACCCCACCTCTTTAAGGAATACCTAGGATAGGATAAAGTAATCTTTCTAACCCCCCCCCCCCTTAAAAGATTTAGATGCACTATTGTAAAGTGGTTGTTCCACTGGATATCATAAGGTGAATGCACCAATTTGTAAGTCGCTCTGGATAAGAGCGTCTGCTAAATGACTTAAATGTAAATGAGAGCATCAGCTGTTCCGGATGACTGTGTGATCACACTCTCAGCAGCCGATGTGAGTAAGACCTTTAAACAGGTCAACATTCACAAGCCGAAGGGCCAGACGGATTACAAGGACATGTACTCCGAGCATTGCGCTAACCAACTGGCAAATGTCTTCACTGACATTTCAACCTCTCCCTGTCTGAGTCTGTAATACCACCATGTTTCAAGCAGAACACCATAGTCACTGTGCCCAAGAACACTAAGGTAACATGCCTAAATGACTACCGACCCGTAGCACTCACGTCTGTAGCCATGAAATGCTTTGAAAGGCTGGTCATGGCTCACATCAACACCATTATCCCAGAAACCCTACACCCACTCCAATTTGCATACCGCCCCAACAGATCCACAGATGTACTCCACACTGCCCTTTCACACCTGGACAAAAGGAACACCTATGTGAGAATGCTATTCATTGACTACAGCTCAGCGTCCAACACCATAGTGCCCTCAAAGCTCATCAATTAGCTATGGACCCTGGGACTAAGCACCTGTGTCAGCTGCATGCCCAAGCACAAGTTGCCTGGCTAGCTACTGCCCCTTGAGAAGATTCAGACAAATTACTATCCAAACTCGATCCCCTCAATCCGTGTATGACGTTAGACACATTTGACAGAAGTACCAAAAGTAACAAAAATTCTAGTAATTTTGTATTATTGAAAAAGTACCAAAGTTTCAGTGCACTAAGTGGTGCTGTTAGTAGTAGTCAGAGAGAATGAGCTCCAGTGTAGAAGGTCCTATTCTGTCTCCCTTTGTTAACACAGTATGTTCCAGTTGAGTTGGTGATTGACTGCCCAAGTGTGGCAAATTTTTTATTTATTTTACCTTTATTTAACTAGGTTGGTCAGGTAAGAACAAATTCTTATTTTCAATGACGGCCTAGGAACAGTGGGTTAACTGCTTTGTTCAGGGGCAGAACAACAGATTTTTACCTTGTCAGCTCGGGGATTCAATCTTGCAACCTTTCGGTTACTAGTCCAACGCTCAAAAAACTAGGCTACCTGCCGCCACTAATGCTAGTTAGCATAGAGACAACCAGGCAAGGCATACTCACACATACACACACACACACACACACACACACACGTGTGTATTTGTCTGTGGGTTACATAGAGGGGGCTAGAAAAAATGGTTTGAGTGACTACTTTTCTGTGTTATTTATAGCTGATTTAGAAGGGTACTGTGTGTACTTTTTCATCTGACACCCTGAGAAAATAAGATAATCTAATTCAATAGCTCTTCATTACAGTTATCACTATCAAACTAATGCATTCAGGGGCTAGATATATATTTAGGTCCATGAAGCAAGGTGCTCCTCTTCAGCTGATAAGCAGCACTCGTGTGTGTGTGTGTGTGTGTGTGTGTGTGTGTGTGTGTGTGTGTGTGTGTGTGTGTGTGTGTGTGTGTGTGTGTGTGTGTGTGTGTGGCCAGTTTAAGTGTAGTGTATGTCCAGTGTCCTCTCTACCACATTACTGGGTGCTGACTGTTGGTTAGTCTTGGGTCTGATGAACCTCTACCACATTACTGGGTGCTGACTGTTGGTTAGTGTTGGGTGTGATGATCCTCTCTACCACATTACTGGGTGCTGACTGTTGGTTAGTATTGGGTCTGATGAACCTCTACCACATTACTGGGTGCTGACTGTTGGTTAGTCTTGGGTGTGATGAACCTCTACCACATTACTGGGTGCTGACTGTTGGTTAGTATTGGGTGTGATGAACCTCTACCACATTACTGGGTGCTGACTGTTGGTTAGTATTGGGTGTGATGAACCTCTCTATCACATTAATGGGTGCTGACTGTTGGTTACTCTTGGGTGTGATGAACCTCTACCACATTACTGGGTGCTGACTGTTGGTTAGTCTTGGGTGTGATGAACCTCTCTATCACATTACTGGGTGCTGACTGTTGGTTAGTCTTGGGTGTGATGAACCTCTACCACATTACTGGGTGCTGACTGTTAGTTAGTCTTGGGTGTGATGAACCTCTACCACATTACTGGGTGCTGACTGTTAGTTAGTCTTGGGTGTGATGAACCTCTCTACCACATTACTGGGTGCTGACTGTTGGTTAGTCTTGGGTGTGATGAACCTCTCTACCACATTACTGGGTGCTGACTGTTGGTTAGTCTTGGGTGTGATGAACCTCTACCACATTACTGGGTGCTGACTGTTAGTTAGTCTTGGGTGTGATGAACCTCTCTACCACATTACTGGGTGCTGACTGTTGGTTAGTCTTGGGTGTGATGAACCTCTCTACCACATTACTGGGTGCTGACTGTTGGTTAGTCTTGGGTGTGATGAACCTCTCTACCACATTACTGGGTGCTGACTGTTGGTTAGTCTTGGGTGTGATGAACCTCTACCACATTACTGGGTGCTGACTGTTAGTTAGTCTTGGGTGTGATGAACCTCTCTACCACATTACTGGGTGCTGACTGTTGGTTAGTCTTGGGTGTGATGAACCTCTCTACCACATTACTGGGTGCTGACTGTTGGTTACTCTTGGGTGTGATGAACCTCTACCACATTACTGGGTGCTGACTGTTGGTTAGTCTTGGGTGTGATGAACCTCTACCACATTACTGGGTGCTGACTGTTGGTTAGTCTTGGGTGTGATGAACCTCTATATCACATTACTGGGTGCTGACTGTTGGTTAGTCTTGGGTGTGATGAACCTCTACCACATTACTGGGTGCTGACTGTTGGTTAGTCTTGGGTGTGATGAACCTCTACCACATTACTGGGTGCTGACTGTTGGTTACTCTTGGGTGTGATGAACCTCTACCACATTACTGGGTGCTGACTGTTGGTTAGTATTGGGTGTGATGAACCTCTCTACCACATTACTGGGTGCTGACTGTTGGTTAGTCTTGGGTGTGATGATCCTCTACCACATTACTGGGTGCTGACTGTTGGTTAGTCTTGGGTGTGATGAACCTCTCTACCACATTACTGGGTGCTGACTGTTGGTTAGTCTTGGGTGTGATGATCCTCTACCACATTACTGGGTGCTGACTGTTGGTTAGTCTTGGGTGTGATGAACCTCTCTACCACATTACTGGGTGCTGACTGTTGGTTAGTCTTGGGTGTGATGAACCTCTATATCACATTACTGGGTGCTGACTGTTGGTTAGTCTTGGGTGTGATGATCCTCTATCACATTACTGGGTGCTGACTGTTGGTTAGTCTTGGGTGTGATGATCCTCTCTACCACATTACTGGGTGCTGACTGTTGGTTAGTCTTGGGTGTGATGAACCTCTACCACATTACTGGGTGCTGACTGTTGGTTAGTCTTGGGTGTGATGAACCTCTCTACCACATTACTGGGTGCTGACTGTTAGTTAGTCTTGGGTGTGATGAACCTCTCTACCACATTACTGGGTGCTGACTGTTGGTTAGTCTTGGGTGTGATGATCCTCTACCACATTACTGGGTGCTGACTGTTGGTTAGTCTTGGGTGTGATGAACCTCTATATCACATTACTGGGTGCTTACTGTTGGTTAGTCTTGGGTGTGATGATCCTCTATCACATTACTGGGTGCTGACTGTTGGTTAGTCTTGGGTGTGATTTATGATCCTCTCTCCACACGGAGGGAGTTACAGCTTGTTTTTCCTGGGTTGTCTGTAACTCTGTGGACATCTGGTTTTCCGTCCTGTCTGCTCTCTTCCCTTCCCGCTCTCTCAGGGTGGATTTTCATTCATTTTTCCATAAGTGGAGCTGTGCTGCTAGGAAACAGGTGGTTGCCACAGAGACAGACTTAAAGAAGAATAGGATCACGGCATCTAAGTGTTCTCAGTGTTTCATTGGTTGGGATGGCTCTGAATAGGGCCCAGGCTTTCTTTCTTTTACATTTTCCCACCCTCCCTATGTAACACATTATCTCTGTCTTTGGTGGAATGATACTATGACTATTGATGGTATTATGGGTGGTTTAAGGGGTGGAATTGAATTTTTATGAGTGGTCAATACTTCCATACACTTGATACAGAGAATATGGTACCAGATCCCTTTTCCATCGTTTGAACTCACCTCTCACCCACTACTGCACCAATGGACCACTACTACTACAACTTAAGTATGAAATTAAAAGGTATAGGTCAGGATGATGACAAAGCAGTAACATTAAGACAGGAGAAGATATGGATCCTTTTGCACTATGTCTAATTACTCCTCCCTGTGTGGTGTCCCAGGGGTCTTGCCAGACGGGCGCCACTGTGTGCAACCTCCACCTGTGGGCATGTCATTTCCACCTGGCTGGGCACACAGGCCAGCGTAATTACTGGCCTGCCAGCCTGTCACAGCACAGAGACAACGCCCTGACGCCCATGTTGTTTGTTATTCGCAGGCTGCCACTTAATTTGATTTCCTCCTCTCGCTGGCTCCCCTGAGTGCCCTGCGAACTGCTCTGGGACGCCTGAGAGGGGTGGGGTTAAGGGTTGGGGATAGTCCCATATGGGGGTGCACTCCTAAACAATAATGTGTTGACAGAAAGGATGGAGTGTTTTTACTGCATGCTGTAACTTCTGTGGACCTGCGCCCAGACAGAGGCTGAGGAGTGAGATAGCTGAGATTTTCTGGTAACATTCATAGTGCATCCAGCAACCATACTGAAGCCATGTAGCTACCTACCTACTGGTAGGTATGGTGTTAACCACATAGCCTACTGTCTACAAAATGGTGAGAAAGACTGACGCCTAGACAAATGAGGAATCTCACTGAGGTGTGTTTCAGAGGGGTGGGGGTGGTAGCTTTGTGCTGCTTCTGAAAAATAAGTGTCTGTGTTAAGTCTGTTGAGGCAGAGAGGAGCAGAGAGGAGAGGAGCAGGCCAAGGTTAATTCTGCTGTTATTGGAGCCGACAGTGGAGAGTAGATTGCTCTTTAATAAATGCCAGGCCTCAGCTGACACAGCAGCAACCCGCAGGCCTACAGACAGACAGCACCACACCCACTGCCAAATCCATCGTCAGTCTGTACACTACACTCACACAAACTCACACCTTGCTGTAGCTAATAGCTATGAGAGGGGAGACAGACTAGATAGATGCTAAATAGATGGATAGCTACGAGATGGATAGATAGATAGCTACGAGATGGATAGATAGATAGCTACGAGATGGATAGATAGATAGCTACGAGATGGATAGATAGCTACGAGATGGATAGATAGATAGCTACAAGATGGATAGATAGATAGCTACGAGATGGATAGATAGATAGCTACGAGATGGATAGATAGATAGCTACGAGATAGCTAGATAGATACGAGATTGTCACGGTTGTCGTAGGGTTGAGACCAAGACGCAGAGGGAAAATGTACACTCATTTCTTTTATTTATGTGAAGAAGGAAAAACACCAAAAACGTATACAAAACACAAAACGAACTTGACAGTCTTGTCAGGCACACATAGCTAAACAAGAACAATCTCCCACAAAATACTAACACAAACACATACCTATTTATAGGACCCTCAATCAGAGGCAACGAGAAAACACCTGCCTCCAATTGAGAGTCCAACCCCCAATTAACTAAGTATAGAAATACAAATGAATGGACTAAATATAGAAATACATAAACATAGAACAGTGCCCAAAACCCGGAATAATAAATCAAACACCCAACTACTAACACAACCAGCCCAAACCACAAAACAAATACCCCCTGCCACGTCCTGACCAAACTACAATAACAAATAACCCCTTTTACTAGTCAGGACGTGACAGTACCCCCCACCAAAGGTGCAGACCCCGGATGCACCTCACACAAATAAACTAAAATCACCCCAAAACAAAAATAAATCCCCTAAACTAAAGGGAGGGAAGGGAGGGTGGCTGCCGTCACCGACGGCACTCGTGCATACACCCCCCCTCCCCAAACCTCCTATATTGGAGGTGGCTTAGACCCTGTCTACCCACTGTAGACCCTGTACTATATTCTATGAGCTCTAGACTGTAGGACGACTCTAGGAGCTCTGGACTGTAGGACGACTCACTCGGTTCCGGACTGTAGGCCGTCTCACTCGGTTCCGGACTGTAGGCCGTCTCATTCGGTTCCGGACTGTAGGCCGTCTCACTCGGTTCCGGACTATACACTGTTGCCGGATACTCTGGACGGGGTACTGTTGCCGGATACTCTGGACGGAGTACTGTCGTCGAAAGCTCGGGACTGAGCTGACGCACTGGAAGCCTAGTGCGTGGGGCTGGTAGTGGAGGTACCAGACTGGAGACACGGACTTTAAGGCTAGTGCGAGGAGCGGGAACAGGCTGAATTGGACTGGGCTGACGCACTGGAGGCCTGGTGCGTGGTGCTGGTACTGGATATACCGGGCCATGGAGGCGCACTGGCGGTCCCGATCGCACCACCTGCACAACCCGTCCTGGCTGGATGGAACTAGTAGCCCTGCACGAGCGAAGTGCTGGCACAGGGCGAACTGGGCTGTGCAGGGGCCTGATGGTTGCCGTGCGTAGAGCAGGCGTAGGGTAGCCTGGACCTAGGAGGCGCACCGGTGATCAGATGCGCTGTGCAGGCATCCTCCTTCCAGGCTGGATGCCCACTCTAGCACGGCACTTGCGAGGGGCTGGGATCACTCGCACCGGACTGTGCGTGCCCATGGGCGAAATCGTGCGCACTTCCGCATACTCCGGCGCTCTCTTCTCCACCTGCTTCCCATAATAAGCACGGGGAACTGGCTTAGGTCTACTGCCTGGCCTAGCCAACCTACCCGTGTGCCCACCCCCAAAAAATTATTGGGGCTGCCTCTCATGCTTTATCTGCGCGTATATCGCTTCATACCGGCGCCTCTCTGCCTTGGCTGCTTCTATCTCCTCCGGTGGGAGACAGTAGTCCCCAGCCTGGTGCCATGGTCCAGCCCCGTCCAGAATCTCCTCCCATGTCCAATTCCCCTGATAGTCCATATAATTTTTTCGTTGCTCCTTACCCCGCTGCTTGGTCCTTGGTTGGTGGGAGATTCTGTCACGGTTGTTGTAGGTTTGAGACCAAGACGCAGAGGGAAAATGTACACTCATTTATTTTATTTATGTGAAGAAGGAAAAACACCAAAAACGTATACAAAACACAAAACGAACTTGACAGTCTTGTCAGGCACACATAGCTAAACAAGAACAATCTCCCACAAAATACAAAAACAAACACATACCTATTTATAGGACCCTCAATCAGAGGCAAAGAGAAAACACCTGCCTCCAATTGAGAGTCCAACCCCCAATTAACTAAGCATAGAAATACAAATTACTAGACTAAACATAGAAATACATAAACATAGAACAGTGCCCAAAACCCGGAATAATAAATCAAACACCCAACCAGCCCGAATCACATAAAACAAATACCCCCTGCCATGTCCTGACCAAACTACAATAACAAATAACCCCTTTTACTGGTCAGGATGTGACAGAGATAGATAGATAGATAGATAGATAGAT